>NC_081409.1:713819423-714112423 GCF_030272615.1 Cryptomeria japonica | reverse complement strand
CATATCCACAAAACTCAATGGTCGTTGTACATGTAAAATAGACAAAAAAACACTAATCAATCTACAAACCCCAACTAATACTTGATTTCAACATTTTCAAACAATTGTACAACTAAAAATGTGTTCAATTACCTTCTTCACACATTTTGGCGTCTTCGAGAAATTCTTTTTCTTAGGACGAGCCCTAGATGCGGAGATGGTACCCTAAAAACACAAAATTAACATGACATATTAGTATAGATAATAAATTAAACATAAATTTAAAAATCTAAAATGAAATGACTTGCATATTCCATCAAAACAATACATAAAAAGAGTTGTACAAAATATGATACCGTATAGCCTTGTAGACCAAAATCGATTGCTAAGAACATGATGTCATCAATCTGGGACATTTCGTCCCCTGTCAACACCTACAAACCAGAAATTAGACCAAGCATTAAAGATAGTTAGTATATCTTGTATTTTTTTTTTATTCAAAGTATACTATTCTATTTTAACATGTTACAAAATTTATACATCAGGCATCAAAGTTGCAGCTATGGTAACTGTGGAGATGTATGGGATACTGCTGCTGCATCCTGAAATGCATATTATTTATCTCAATTTAAATCGATGTATAAATGAAAATTTATTTATGTAATTACAAATTTAAAGTGACTGATAAATAAAATGTTATAAATTCAAATCAACACACCTGTGTCTATGGCTCATGGGCAAACACCATGTCCATCAACTCATCTATTAGTGCGACATCCTCAATCATGTGAGCCCGACATCTACAACCGCAAATCGCGCATAGATGATATGAGTATCCATCTGCACCGGCTGCATCATCTATCCTCGAGCATATCCCGAGCAACTGACACACATATGCTCGATGGGCTCTTTGTCGCCCTCTAACGGCTCATCATCCAATACAATAGGGTGTGCTAATGGTGTCCCATGCTGGATGATGACACCAGTCAATGTTGTGGCCGCCTGAAGAGTCTGTAGCTCCATCGACTCTTTTAGCTCTAATGGGACAACCTGATGCACCTTGGGTTTGGGTGTTAGGGGGCGGCAACTCTCCATGGCTAATGGCCTACGGGCTCCAGGTCTATCTTGGGCAGAGCCACCACCTCTACCATGAAACTCTCTCATGTCAAAATAGTTTGGCTGCACATTGAGCAAAAACTCACAATATATTTTTCTCAAAAAATATAATGGCACCTCATAATTATTACTAGGTGGATCATCAAAGACCATCCACCACCTCTGCCAAAAAAGATTCTTCATCTGCCCATTGGTACACCAATATATGGGAAACCTCTTTGCATTAAGAGGTAATGACTGACCAGTTTTGGGATCAACAAAAAGGGCACATATTTGTTGTTTAGAAATATTTTTGTTTTTTACTCCATCGTATGATAGCCGATTGGCATAGAATTGACGACACCTATCCCTAAAGCTTCCCCATTTGGTAATTTCTGTGGAAACAGCTATGGCACCACTAGCTAATGTTTCTAGGCTAGTGGCGAGGGATTGATGATGGTCAAGTTCAGAAGTTCTCAATTTTACAATCAATCTATTGATTTTAGACATATTTTGTCCTAACTGATTAATTAATTCTTCCTATGTTTCGGTTGTGCGGTCAAAAAGAGGAATTGGGGGTTGTTCTTGTATGTTTTCAGGAGGTGCATTTGGTTGTTCTTGTGGAAATTCAAGAGGTGCATTTGGTTGCTCTTGTTCTGGATTAGAAGAATCTGGTTTTTTAAACAAAAAATGAAAAAACCTAATCAAAATTAATGAAATTAAATTCAAAATGTAAAACAAATTGCATAAATCGAAAAGAAAGACAAAAATAAACAAAAACTAACCTTGATCCATAGCCTAGAGGACAAATTTAGCACCCTGTTCACGATTTAGGTGAGAAAATGGGGAAAAACGAAGTTAAAAACGCAATTTATGAATAAATGAGACCCAGTTTTTATAAAAAAAACTTTTTTTACCAAGCACCGCGTACGTGGTTTTATTTGGATTATTGGCGCGTATGCGCTCATTTTCCAAGGCGTAGCGCGTACGCGCTCATTTTCCTAAAAGAAGCGCTTACGCACTACTTTTTCTAGGCTCGGGAAGAACAAACCTAAGCGTGTATGTGGGAATTTTAAATTTTAAAACCACATACGCACTGCTTGTTTTTCCAAGTTTTTTTTGGGTAGTGTCCACTTTTCTGACCACCATCTTTGTGCACACGCCCAAATAGATGATCCCTATGATAGGAGAGTCACCAATTATATCAAACTACAAGCAGCCTTTCAAAATCTATGTTTCTACTAAAGGAAATATGTATGGTGAGTATCTTGGGAGCAAAACCATCTATGCTCTTGCACTGAACTTCTCACAAATATCCTCAATCAATAGAATGGGTGGGCTTCTACATAAAAAGGTGTTTAGTAATTTTTGATGTTTTTGGACATAAGTTCATTCTACAGTGACTCACTTAAGAGTCTTGTAACTTGTGGTGGGGCCCATTTGTCCTTTCGGCAAGTTACACTGTAGAAACAGCTATACCCAAGGCTACAGCTTTCGCTCACACCTGATTTCTATAGCGGCTCAAAAAATTTACCGCGCAAGGTCGTTCCCAAGAGTGATGTGTCTCTTGGCAGGCCTCTCTTAGAAAGATAAACTTTGAGTGTTACTAACACTTTTCTCTTGCACCTAGGACCACGAAAGCCAAGGGAGAGGATAGTGTGTGTTAAAAGTAGGACCACTCGACAAACTTTTTCACAAGTGTGCCAATCACAAAAAACACTTGTTCTTTTTAACTGATTTTCATTGCAATGTGATCTAACTATTTGGAGATGTTGCTCCAACAGATATGGTGTTCTTCTTAACTTCAAAGCAAAATGTTTGACACTTAAAAAAAATTGGAAAGCAAAACCTGGTCAACAAAAAAAAAGTCGTGTAGCCTTTATAGCAAAAAAGGTAAATGTGAGATTCTTTTTATGCACCAAATGAAAATTTTGAGTTTGTTTTAGTTGCACCAAATAGAAAATGTGAAGTTCTTTTTATCCATTTGTGAAAAACAAGAAAGATGAAGTTCTTTGTTATGCACCAAATGAAAACTTGAGTTTGTTTTAGTTGCACCAAATAGAAAATGTGAAGTTCATTTTATCCTTTTGTGAAAAACAAGAAAGATGAAGTTCTTTTTTTATGCACCAAATGAAAAAGTTGAGTTTGTTTTAGTTTCACCAAATAGAAAATGTGAAGTTATTTTTATCCCTTTTGTGAAAAACAAGAAAGATGAAGTTTTAAACCAAAGAAATTAAAATGTTTTAAACTAACTCCTTCCAAAACCTGCACAAAAAAAATATTAGAAAATCTGCAACTAAAACAAAAAAAGTTAGTGCACATAGTGGCCTCACAAGCCTAAAAAAATGTCTTTGAAGTTACAAAAGTGTTGGATTCACGTTGGGTTTACCAAATGATGTCATGGAAATGGAGACAAGGCAACAACAAAGTTCAATGTTAATAAGTTAGTTCCAACCATAAAACCAAAACAAAGAACTAAAAACCATTCCAAACATATCAAAAGAGATTTCAAAAAGCATGAAAGAAGTTTAACAAAAGAAAAGAAAGGATAAGAGCCTCCCTAAGATGCTTCCATGATGTCTTTTGATGCTTCTCCCTTATTTCTCCCCTCTCCAAGTCTCAAATGAGTGTAGCTCTCATCTTTTAGCACTAGCCATGGATGTCATATGGTGATTCAAGATGGTTGGATATGATAAACAAATGCTATGCAAGTATAGATAGTGATGCTATAAAAAAAATTTATGCTAATACCAGTATAGCAACAATACTCTAATGCTTCCTTATTTACTTGAGGAGAAGGGTTCTATTCATAGAAGAAATGGGGAAATGAAGGGTTAAGATTGAGCAATCTTAACAAGGGTTAGGATTGAAAGATATTCAATCCATGTGAGACTTTCAACCCAATCTCATGTTGGCAAGTGTCACCATGAGGAGGCTTGAGAGGGGAGATAAGGAGCATTAAATGCTTGAGGGGACATGATGGTTACCTTAGGGGGTTGGGTTGGGGTTAAGTTAATGGATATTCCTTTTTATCCAAGGGATAAATGAATATGCAAGGGTTAAATGGTTACCTTAGTCAAAGAAATAAATGCTTTGAAGAGACCCATGAGTCAAAAGGATGGTTAAGTTAGAGGAAAGTCTCTAACCAAAGGTAAAAGGTGAGTTAATCATAAATGGTTATGTAAGAGCCTTTAATGGTTTGGAAGACTTTAGAGGTTAACAATTTGAAGACATAAAGCCTTTTAATGGTTATTGAAGACTTTGGAGGTTTTTGAGAAGCGACTTCCTTTTATTTAAGAATGTGATAATGATTGGGATAGGATTAGGCTAATTAGAAGGAGTTAGAAGAATCTAGAAGGGATCTAGGCATGCAAGTGTATTTTGTAGGAGAAAGCAAGTGTGAGGAATTTGGGGATTTTAAATTAAAATAAAATCATTTATTTCAATTAGATGGTGCAATTTGCATTTGGATAGATATTTAAATAAATATTAATTTATTTAAATGTGAATGTGAATTTTGGATTGTATTTAAATAAATTTTAATTTATTTACATGAAAAAAAGGAAGATAAAGCATTAAATGCTTGAAGACTTTGAGGGAAACCATTAAAGGCTTAAGAAGACTCTAAAAGGAAGCCATTGCGTTTGAAAACTTTAAGAGAAACCATTAAAGGCTTAAGAAGACTCTAGAAGGAAGCCATTAAGTTTGAAGACTTTAAGGGAAACCATTAAAGGTTTCAAGTGGGTGAGGATAAATAAAATAGTTGTGCAACTTGCATTTGTAGGAAAATGCAAGTAGGTGGAGGATAAAGGTGATTTAAATAAATGTTAATTTATTTAAATGTGAGAGATGGGATTTTGGGGGATTTAAATAAATAATTTATTTAAATGTGGGAGAAGATTTAATTAAACAAATATAATTTATTTATTTAATTAATGGTCTGAATTTGGTTAAGTGAATTAAATCAAATAAATTGAATAATTTATTTAATTAATAGGAGAAGAGGGTTAAGATTAATTAATTAAATATTAATTTAATTAATTATTGATTGATGGTTAAATAATCAAATAAATACTAAATATTCATTTATTTAAGTGGACAGATTTATGTGACTACACAACCTAAACCTAGTCATTGGGTTTGGTATGCTTGATTTTCATCACTGAGCGTTTTACAAATAGAGCAAGCAAAAGAGAGTTCATTTCTTTTCATATGCAATAGTAATTATCTTGTCTACAATGACCCTTTTTTCATTCATATCCTTGGATAGATTACGCATGCTTTTGGATTGCATATTTAAAGAAATTTCGTCAAACAGACAAAGAAATGACTCCAACCTCCCTGTAGCATACAAATAAGCGGAGTCGAGGTATGTGTGGCGATTTCACCTTGATGTGAAGGCACTTATCACAGACACCCAACTAATTAGATGTTTCCAGATCATCGGATTCATTCCTACAAGCAAAAAACAAAGAAAATTAGTATGCCCTCAATCCTTACTCCTCTTAGTCAAAATAGACTTCCTCGGGTTGCTCGGGAGGAATAATAATCGAAAACTAATTTAAAAAGACAGCACACAAATAAAATTTCATGCATGTCTCAAATATTTAGTGATTGTTTTCAGTAGTCTTGTTTTTCTTGTTTACTCAGTGATAAAACTCTTCAGATTTTAGGAGACAAGTGATTGACTTAGAGTGGATGACCTGGTACTACTGACAGAAAGATGACTTGGTTGACACTGCTTAGAACATGTAAATTGCTCAGTCGATTACCCTAAGACTAGGACATTGATCGGTTTCAAGCCATGAGGGTTCCAAAAGAACCAAGGTGTCATGAAAGTGACTAAAAGATATGTACAAGTGAAAGCAAAGATGCAGGAAAGCGAGAATGAAAACGGGAAATGCTAACGTTGCGTTGATAGATGGAGCACTTGAGTACAAGAGATAAGACGAACCTGGATAAAATCCAACAGCCATATTGATCAATGTCATTGTTTTGATTTGATCATTGATAGGAATGTTTGGTTTCAAAGAGTAAGTACCCCGTATAAGACCAATCTGTCTAGTTTTGAGTGCACCCTTCCTTGTATAAGACATGTTGATGTTTGATAGAGCTTGATAAATTGATTAACTAAACATGCGATAAGCTTGATTGCAGACCTTGAGAGTTTTTATGTGATTGATTTGGTTTGATGGATGGTCTATGCTTTCTTGCTTTGATTTTCAATTTTTTTTATTTTGTGAGTTTTTTTGTTTTTTTTAGGATTTTGCTTAGGACATTTTAGGATTTTTAGGATTTTTGGGGACATTTTATGATTTTTCGGATTTTTTTCAAGACATTTTATGATTTTTAGGATTTTCTCAGCTATGCCCCCAGTATGCAGACCTATATCACATGATGATCTACAAAATGCATGTGGATACAATGAATTTTTGATATGACCTATGTTAATGCAATATGTCTGATGAAGATGCATTTCTTATTTGAACAAGGATGATTGTGTTTGTTTAGCACTTTCTAATACGCCAATTGAATTGGAGGTAAAAAACATTTCATAGATAAGCAATCAATGGATCCTTAAGGTCCCTTGGAATATCCAAATTAACATGTACTTAGTGACTAGGATTTACAAATGGAGACGCAAAAAACTTCCCCATTGGTTCTTGAAACTTTGATCTTCTTTTTTCCATGTGAGTGCAAATGAGTTAATTCCCGCTCTTGTGTTCACTAAAGATCCTTAGCATCCTATATGACTAGCTACATGGATTATCCTAACTTCAAAAGCATCCTGAATAGAGCCTCACTACCAGCTCTGACGAGGTTATAGACTGTAATCTCATGAATATTGCTCCATTGTCAGTAGGCGTTTATAGCCCTGATGGAGTTACTCGCATGTTACCATAGTCAAGTTTTTTTTTTCGCATCCACATGCGTGATATTTCAATTATATATCATTGCTCTTTTGCCTTGAGATGAATATTTGGCATAACACTTTTTCTCTTTGTTTTTTGTTTTTTTGCTTTGACTTGTAAGTAATGAAACCTATTTGGGTGTGACAATTACAACGGCACTGAAGTAGAATGTTAGATTTTTCACCAGTCATATGATCAACTAAGTGTCTAGAATAAATTAGAGATTTTATTAATGTGTTTGAGATATAGAAATTGATATATTTTGGGTTAACAAGTGTCAAATAGTGAAATCACTACCCAACCATAAGTAAAGCGTTGTCACACGGTAATGTTGAAAATGAATGACCTTGTGACGTCAAGGACTTCATGTCCGAATATCTAAGAAAGGAGACGGTCCTTGTTTCTCTTGAATGCAAACAAATGATAAACTTGGATAGTTGCCTTGTTTTATTAATGTTGCTATATGAAAATGCAGAAATTGTGAGAATGTGATGCATTTAAAAACTATATGCGGGGCAATGCTTTGAATAAAATGATATGCAATGCAGAAGCAAAACCTGAACTAACCCAGTCCTTAGATATAGTATCGTTTAAGGTGCATGTTGTTCATAGGGTCAGGGAGTTTTGTGTAGGTAGCTCATTGGTCTAGCATAAAGATATCTTTCAAAGGACTCAACTAAGTGTACATGTCCAACATCTCCAATGTTGATTTCCTTAATTTTTCGATTTTGTGATGAAACTAGGGTAAAGTCTTATGCAAAGGATTGGATAAGGGGTATGGAAGGATGAAAAGGAGGTGTTGGATAATGGATCAAATATTGAAATTTTGGTGCATGAGCGAACGGAAACTTTTGCGGGATCACCATTGGCACACACCTTGAGGGATGGTGGATTGATGGAGGAAAAGTGGATCTCAGATTTTGAGATTTGGATGGAGGAACAACCAGGGATTTTTGGACATAAGGATCCAAAATGGATGAAGGAGGTAATGGGGAAATAGATTTGGAAGGTTTGGATGGAGGAAGAATCTTGGCTATTGATTTGGATTTTTCTTTAGACTATTGTGCTTCAAGGAGACGCTTAGGGATCCACGTGGTTTTTGATTTTTTATGCTTATGTAGTTTCTTGGAACGTATTGTGTCTACAAGTGCCTTAGGAACCCATATAGCTTTTGATTTTGCTTTCTTTTGCTCAGTGAGCCCTTGTGTCCTTCTAGATGGATGGAAGGTACGCGAAGATGTACGCCTTTTTTAATCTTACACAAGGGATGGAGAAATATAGGGTCCTAAAATGGATGGAAGAGATGAAGGGGAAGGCATGTATTTGGATTTTGGTTTAATAGGGATACCAATATCTTGAGGAATGTCACTAAGGCCATGACCCTTAATATTTTATTTAATATGGAGAGGTTCTTACTTGTGAAGGTCTACCCCTCTGCGTTTATAAATATTTTGACTTGTAGGATCATGATAGGGCTTTGTAGGCATGACGGATCCTTGAGTTGAACGTGGGGGATTATGACAAGGAGATGAAGGTATACTTTGATCTTGACCTGGAAGAGGACCATTGGATAGAGTAGGAAGGGTGTTTGACTCTTCATTTTGAATAGGATCGTTTGAAAAGGTGGAAGAGGCATCATGATCTTTCTTAGAAAGGATACTTTGCTCTTGAGATGGAAGGGGCTCATCTTGGAAGAAATGGAAAGGTATAATGGGATCCTCATGGGATTCTAGGGAGATGGGATCTTTTTCAACCATTGGATGGGATGGCCCTTGAGATAGCCCTTGAGGGTGAACATGAAAAGTTTCATCATTAGGCTCATTATTTGAGGGATATGGTATGGATTGTTGTTGAGAAGCCTTAGGAGATGGAGGCATCATGGAAGAGATGGAGGCTACATGTGGGCCATTGCTAGACACAGGTTCATAATTTTGATCATGCTTGGTAATGACATCTAAATTCTCCTTAGGTGAATTATTATGATCTTCAATTTCAATAACACTATCATCAAGGAGGTCTTGAATTTTATGTTTTAATTTCATGCACATTGAGATCTTATGTTTGTTATGCCTATGATATGCATAGTAATTACTCAAAATTTCACATCCCCAAGTGGTCTTTTTAGGCAATATGATAAGATTGTTCTTAAGAAGCTATTCCAAAGCTGACTCAATAGATTGCCCTAAAGGTGTAAATTGTCTATCTAGGAGATATATGTCTTCTTGTCATAGTGAAGGTGTCTTGTGATCTTGTATAAGATTTGGCTTTTGATTTTCAATTACTTTATGTTCCACCTTATGTAATTGTTTTAGCGTTTCTTGAAGTCTAGTGTTCTGGATATCATGAAATTTTATTTCAAGAGGGGTCATTGAATCTTGTTGTTGGGCTTGAATGTCATATATTTCTCTCTTGAGATCATGAATTTGTTGAGCCAAGGTAGCCATGGGCTTCTTACTTTTGTCAGATTTTTTAGAAGAGCTTATGGTTTGAACAGGCATTTACAACCGACGTGACCAAGAGTTGGATGTGATGCAGAAGTCAAGATCAAATTGAAGCTAGGTGTTTGTTTGACATAGTGATTTGAAAGAAGTAACTAAGATTTAGTCTAGTTTCAAGAACGATCTATCATGTATAAGATGTGATCTAAGTAATTTAGTTTGATTTAGTAGCTGATTGAACTAGCTGAGAGATGATCGACAAAATCGTGCAACACAATGACAAGGGTACACTATCAAGATTGTTTATGCTTAGGATTATGATAACCAGTTTTATGCTCGTTGTAGACTGATTTGGGCAAATTTGACTATTTTGACTGACAAGATCAAGAATTCATATGACAGAATTTTCAGACCCAAACGATAGTTTAGTTGTTTCCAGATGTTAAAGACAGTTTTTCGTACGAGTTGTTGCCTCATTTCGTACGACAGTTGAGCAAACTCTAGATGATAATCTACTGAATGTGATGTATATTCGTACGATAGATTGTAAAAGGCCAGACAACAATTCTTCAGACTCGTACGACATTTTTAGCAGAGCTAGACGACAAACTATTAAGATCAATGAAGACTCGTACGACATTAGGTATGTAGTAGAACGACAATTCAATAGACTCATACGACAGAGGATTGGACAAAGACGAGATTCTGACAAACGGAGTTTCAATGACTGACAAAGACCAATTTTTGATAAGGACTAAGTTTTTTTGGTGACTAACAAAGACCAGTTTTGGACACGGACAGAGTTTTGATCACTGAGTTTTTTATGTTTTTGATTTGTTTTCTCTAGTTTCATTGTTTCACTTTCAGTATCAAGGATGAAAACACAGTAAACACGCAAGATGTATAATGACTTTGATCACAGCACGCTAACCCTACAAAAGTTGGCTTAGAGAATAAAACTTTTGCTTGTTAACTTAGGTACACACCCAATAGCTAATCAGAATACGGTCGTTGAGTCTCACGCAATGGATTCTCAACATCATATTAGTCGACTCCAAATGCTAATGGGGGCACGATATTGCAATTGTCTTGGGAGAATAACTATCTCTCTTGCACAAAGATTATCCCCCTTTCAGAGGTGAATTGGGTAGCCTCTATCTTATAGGTCTTAGTTAGGAATTTCGTTTGAAATTACCACTTGAAGTCATGCAAGCATGATTGAGGCCTATAGCCCGATAAGGTACTGAAACAAGTTGTTGTCACGTAAATGTGATTGAGACCACGAGGCCCTACAAAATGCTCGACATGAGAGATCTCAAAGAGAATACTCAAATAATCCCGTCCTCTAAGACTTTAATCACCAGAGGCCTATTTATTATAGTGAGTTGGAATGCTCAGGTCCAGCTATACTCACTTGGGTTGTTCTCACAGGGTGATTATTTTTTCCCACTGCGATAGGCCCGCTAAAGGTACACAAGTCTCAAAACTTAGAAAAAGCTTCGAGGGTCTAGATTTCTGATTGTCTGTAAAAGACAAGAGCATACTCTCCTACCTCTTGGATTTTTCTTCAAGCACAAAGTACGGATTTGTTCATTAACCAGATAGCAATTTAAGTGCCTAAAAAATTGAAGTTTAAAGAATACACAATGTTTGGTCGATTTTCTTTAGGCAACCTGCAAAAAAAATGCATCAGTAGTCATGTTGTTTTTTATTCTTTGACAGGCGTATGTTCGATTGATAGATTCTTTGACAAGCGTTCTACAGAAAATCAGCTAGGCAGTAAAAAATCTCAAACAAACAGAAGACAGACTAGGTTAGCGTCAGCATTAGTAAAATCCAAATTTCATTCACGAAAAACCTTGAAAAGTATATTGTTTTTGAAACGAAAACAAAAATTTGTATGACAAAGTATACCTTCCTATGCGCGTATTCTCACAAACCCGAACGACAAAACACAGAGTCAAATAAACAGAGCAGAAACTCGTACGAGTATTCTAGCCGAACTGTGCGATAAAAGACAGGTATTGACAAAATGTCGTGCGATGAAGGACATATACTCGTACGATATTTTGCAGTTGTACGAACGAAACCTAAAAGTTTTTTTAAAAAAAAGTGATTTTGAGGTCAAAAGATTGAATTCTGAGCCCCATAGTGGGCACCAAAAATGTGTGTGAAAAGTGGACCTGTATCTGTATCTGGAATACACAACACTTCAATTAAGTCATTAGATGCATGGTTAGTAAACCAATCAATAATGAACAATAAATCATTACAAAGCGACCTATTGCCTTCTAGTAGATGCGAGTTTTAGTCTTGCTCTCGGATTTCATATGCAATACCAATGACTAGACAGCATCTAAATGAAGGATTTAATCTATATGAGTATGAAATTGAGCTAAATGAATGCAAGATTTAAGCTAGATATGCAAGATTAATCTAACATGATTTAAACAATATTAAGCTAGATGATTTAATAAGTATGCAATAGCTAATATGTAATATCTCAGTGCACAAATCTCAATGAACCTAGAGCAAAAACAGCATGATAACAATATATCTCCAAGATCCTTGATTAGGAGATGAGAGCCTGAATTTATAGAAAATTCAGAAAAAAACCAACGGCTGAGATCAAATGATGAGGAGCGGTCAAGATTTTCCAAGAGGAAGCACAATCCAGGTGAATTGATGTGATTGGCTACTTTTCTTAGTTTTAAAGGAAATTGAACTAAAATTTAAAAAAAAAAAAAAAAAACTGATTTATTCTCTATTTCATTCAATTTTGGGATTTAATTGTTTTAGTTGTTTTCTCTGAGATTATTTTTAGTTTTTTTATTTGATTTTCAAGATTGTCTCCATTTGATTTATTTTCTCAATTTTTTATTCTTTTTCAATTAATTCATTTTTTTATTATTTAATGGCAAATTGATTTATTTAATTAAAAATACTAAGATATCTAATAAAATAAATAGGATATTTGTTTAAAATTTATTTACTTGGAATAATCAATTAATTAAATAAATATTTAATTAATTCAGGGTGATTAATTTACCATGTGACATTGATGATTTAAGAAATTAATTATGTGCTCAAGATTAATTTTAATTGCCTTTGGTTAGGACCTTGGTGATGAAGTTGAGACTAGGGGGCCTATGGTTTAGATGACCATTTTTAGGGTATTACAAGATTCACTTAAAACTATAAAAGAGGAATTGGGTATGAATAATTTTGAGTCCTATAGCTATGAATGGGGAGATGGTTGCATTGAAATAATCTTTACAGCGTAGTCTCAAACAATCTCCTAGGATGTAGTACTAGAAATTTGATTCATGTGCATGTAGGTATGAAATTTCTAAGACAAATAAAAATATTGCATATATTATAAGATAAGAACTAAATAATTCCTTACCATTACATTATATATTGATGATGTGTAGTTTTCAATAGTAGTAAGGATGTGATTTGTGACTAAGTCTTAGTTTTCAACACAATTTGAGATGGACATAGTAGCTTCCAAATGTATTTTAGATAGGGCAAATAGAAGAGATAGAGTGAATGGAAAACTTGGTTAAACTAAAGAAAATATATGAACTTAGTGTTGGAAAGATTCAATGTACAACAATTTGGATTGGTGGCAACGAAATTGTCTATAAAGTAATGTTCAAAGTCACCCAACGAGATGGGGTACTTGGATCAAATACCTTATGCTAGTGTTGTTTAGAGCTTGGTATATGCCATGGTTTATACTAAGCTAGACTTTTTCCAAGCAATAGAGTCTTGAGCCATTTTATGGCTAATCCTAGACAAGATCATTATGATGCAATTAAGGGGTTCTTCAGATATTCATGGGGTACCTCTAAGTACTCTATTCATTTATCATAGTTATTCTATAGGAGATAACACTTAGTGGA
Source organism: Cryptomeria japonica (assembly GCF_030272615.1). Lineage (NCBI taxonomy): Eukaryota > Viridiplantae > Streptophyta > Pinopsida > Cupressales > Cupressaceae > Cryptomeria > Cryptomeria japonica. The sequence continues at coordinate 714,099,091 of NC_081409.1, read as the reverse complement.
TATTGATAGAATAATAGACTCATATTGTATAGGATATGTAGATAATAGGAAATCCATCAATCGATATGTATTTAATTTATTTTGTCTTATTAGTTAGATGAGTGAAGTCATAAACTTTGATTATTGTCTATTATAAAGATTGAGTACATGGAAACTATCCATTGTAAAGAGGACATTTGACTTAACAAATTATGCTCAAGTATGGGTTGACATAGTGAGTTGTCGTAGTTTTTTGGGACAAAGTGTTATATTTGTAGCAAAGAACCCAAATTTTCATGTCAAGACTAAAAAAATATTGATATCTAGTACCATTTTATTCATGATATTGTAGAATATGGAAGGCTTTATTGAATTTTTTTGATACTTTATAGAATGTTTTAGATACAATGATGAAGCTAGTGATCTTAGAGTAGCTAAATGGTGTCGTAAGTCTATGGGTCTTTGGCCCATAGTAACTCACAAATAGTATTGGTACTCAAATTAATTTTTCAAGTTGTTTGAAAAGGGGGAAAATTGTAAGAAATGTTTCTCAACCTTACATCTTAATATTGAGAAAAAAAAATTAAATTTTCAAGCTATAGAACAGAAAAACTTGAATTTTAGATTATAAAGGTCATTTTTGTCCTAAGAAATGTTGGAATGGATCATAACTAATATATCTAAACTAATATTATTGTACATTTAAATAAGTTAATATAAACTATCTTAAAATAAATTAATCTAAACTATCTTAAATAGTTCTTGTTTTTTATTTAGACCGTACAACTTCCACCCAAGCTTAAAAAATATACCTCACAAATCAATGGTCGTGGAGAGTAATAAAATTCATTTACAGGGCTAATTGCCATCTATTATGATGGCCATACAACTTCCTCTTCTCACACATTTTATTCTGACCATACAACTACCTCTGCAACTCCCACAAACCAACGGTCTTAAATGCTAATAAAATTCCTTTACATCCCACAGTCTGTATATTCACACCCATAGGGCTCATTTGGGATCCATTACCATGGCCGAGAATGATGATTCAGAATCATGGTCCCTATTAGACAATGATGGAATAGAGAGCATTTTTAAGCGGCTTCCATTAGACTCAGTTGCCATGTTCCGTTTTGTGAAGAGGGAGTGGAACAACCTACCATCTGCTGAGCATTTCCTAACATGGAGGAGGAAAATTTTCAAAGAGCATCAATGGCTCCTCCTCATTAGGAAAATTCCCAATGATGGATCAAACTATTACCGTTTAAATGTGTTAACAAAGACATTGAAGCCTTTTCATCTTGATCCTCTGGTATTGGCATCTGTGGGAGGATTAGTAGTGAGAACTGACATTGCAAGGAGTAGACTTTTTTTATGCAATCCGCTTACTGGAACAGAAACTCAAATTACTGAGAGGGGTCACAATCTTCGAGAGAAAAGCGTTATGGTATGCAATCCAGTAACAGAAACCTTTTTCCAACTCCCTGTGACAATATTCAACAAAGACCACGGGAGAACAGTGGGAAACATTTTGTGGAACGGTAGCCAATATGAAGTAGTAGCACTGCACAAAACTACAATACAAGTTTATGATTTTGCAAGTTTATGATTTTGCAAAAAATCAGGGGTTTTTCACCAGCTCGAGTCCCCATTGAGGCCTGGTGATGTAGTCTTCTATAAGGGTTTCTATTTTTATACTGTGACAAGATTGCATGATGACAATGAATGGGGTATCATAGTTTTTGGCATGAATTGGGGTCCAGATAAATTATGGCCTCGCAATTCTACTGAGATAAATCCTCACCTGGTTGTATGTGGGTCGACACTTGTTGTCATAACGCAGTGTTTACTATCATTATATTTGTCGGAGATAAGAGTTTTACCCTGATCTTGACAGAATTTTCGACTCATCCCAGAAGTTGATGGTAGAGATGCCTCAAGAGGAATTGACATTTTTGTTCCCAGACTTAGATCCTCAGGCGCCGGACAATATGTTTGTTCAACCATTCATATACAAATCCCTGGTAGTAGGGAATTATATCTGCTTCGTAAGAGAAGAAAGCGGAAATGTAGTCTTCTTTAATAAGGAAAATTATTCATGGAGTCGCTTCTCAGTGAGTGATGACGTACAGAACTTCACAGGTGGTGTTGATGCACATGTTTATGAGCCCCGGCCTGATATATCGATTCGGTAATTTTCAATTGTGTTAAAAAAGCTATATATTATTTTTAAGCTGTAAACTCGTCTTGAGATTTGGACATTGAATGTTTCTGAAAGATGTAAGTGTCACATTTTGGACGTTTTTAGTTGATGGTTTCTTAATTATTATTTTATGATTTTATGTATGATTTTTATTATTTTTTGAGTGCTTGAAAATAAAAAAATTGTAGTGAGTGTTTTTTTAAATATTGTTATGATATTATAATCATTTTATATCTCTTGTTAGTGATATTTATGTAAAGGCTAATTCTATAAATGTGTTGTAATCATTGTTTACTAACTAATATCTTGAGTTGTTTTAGAGTGAGGTTTTTCTCTTGAAAGTGTTATCTCCATGTTTGAGTTGCTTTGGAATGAGGTTTTTCTCTTGAAAGTGTTATTTCCATGTTTGAGTTGCTTTTGGTATTTATGAACATTTATTGTTTTTGTGTTTATTTCTTTGTAACTATATGATTAATTATTATACATACCTCCTCTTATAGATCACCTTCACTTTAATTTTTAACTTAATATTAGTAAGTAGAAACTTGAAAGTTTTAACAAATTCTTCCAATGTTAGAGTACTTTTGGGTGTACTTTTGGGTGTGAACACAATTGGAACATATTTGAATACATTCCCATCTAAAATAGAAACAAGTTAGTCCATGGATGTCTCAATGATCATATCTTTATGTAGTACAACATTTGCCTCCATAGAAAAAAGATGGAGGATCCTTCTCATGATGTCATCAACTTGGATGACATCAATCTATTTGTTGATTTGACTATCTAAAAACATAATGATAATAAGCCCACTAATGAAGATATCATTTTATTAGATAGAGCAAGACGTATTAGAGGGAAATGAAAGCATTTTTTTAAGAAAAAACCAATCCTCGTGTTGATATTGAATTAATTTCTAGTTCAAGACCAATAAAATCATGGTGCACTAGAGGGAGAAGAGGATGATGTAAATTATATTTTGGTATTTATAAACATATATAAATAATTAAGTATTATTATACAATAGTTATTTCCAATTTTGTTCTAAAACAATGTTTTGTTTGACGTTGATATTTCAAAACTTGAGTATGTGAGGGTCATACGACATCTGTAACCTTTGAATCATGACAAAATGATAAGCAAAATAGACTTGTGTCCTTTAAATGCATTAATTAATTTTATTTGTATAATTATGTTTGTGTTTTTGGGGACTTTTTTCTCATCTCTAGAGTCTTGAGTCAAATTTTGCACTACCAAATCCATCCAAGTCTGAGATTTGCAAATGCTACTTGCTATCTGCACTATGCAAGTGAACTTGTATACCAGCCTAATGCTCCTCATCCCTGATAATGACCAAGGAAAGTAGTATATTTTTTATTTTTCGCCTTTTTCCCAGTTGAAATGGACTTTCTTTTTGTCCAAAGAGCAATAATCCAAGTTTGGATATTGTCCAATCTGGACCAAATCAATTGACCCGGTTGTGACCCTGAGAAAACCCAAATTCGACTTGGACGAGGATCAGAACCTGGTTCGTAACAGTCTAGGTCTACCTACGTGCTTGCAAAAAACCCGGTGATAGAGATGTAAGCAAACTAGAGGCAAAAATGGTAGGAAACTTGCTACTTCCACGAAGAATACATAGTGCTCATCTAACCAGAGCAATTCCTCGTTGTATTTCAAGCAAAGACAAGAAAAGCTAAACTATTAAGATTGTAAAATATAAAATATAAAATAGCATGGAGATGTAAAATATAAAATATAAAATGGCATGGAGAATAAATCAAAGAAGTTTATATAAAGATAAAAAAAATGAAACAAAAATTAACTTGGAAATGTAAGAAGTTATACAAACTCATGGAATCAAAGTAATGCCTACTTTCATCAACGAGCCCTGCAAGACTATACGCAACGAGAATAACAAAGAAGGTGATTCGAATGGGCTTTATGCATTCGTCTTGCATTTGTTCAAAGAGAATTTACTTGCCACAATGATGCTGCACACACCTGGTATCATAGCATTGCTGAAACTAAATCTTTTCTTTGGCAAGCACGCAAACTTATCCATGATCGGCATACTTTGTAACATAGCATTGCTGAGAGGAACATATAACATAAACTCAGTTCTCATGAAGACATGAATCTGTTTTCCCTTGTCCAAAGTTGCAAGAAAAGCAATTGCACCCAGTACAGAGACCAAACCGCATTCATCTGGTTTTGTGTCCTGTTATATGTGCATAAACCATTTGGTCCCTAGTAAGAGCAAATATCTTGTATCTTCGTATTATTGTATTCCAATACCACTGTATCTCTCAGCTATCTGTACTAATAAATATGGCTTACATATCAACCAGAGGACTTCTGACAACTGCATTTCATCGAAAACAAATTACAATCAGGTTGACATGAAACTGTTTTCTATAATTCTTGGGAATCCAAATAAGTTCACCAATTGAGGTGAAGTTGTCTGTTTTAATCCTGTACTTTTTATTGTCCAAGGGGATTGGAACGTAACCAACGATATCACTCCATGAAATCCAATCTATTTAAGACATTTTGCAAACACTGGATGAGCATCCTCTATGTTCTCATATTTTACATGCATTCAAACGGAAGGAATTCTACACAAACATGCAGAACAAATAGCTTGAAACGTGAAAAATGGGCTTTGCTATATATGGAAACATGTTTACAGAACTTCAGAGTAGTTCTATTAAACTGCAAAATAATCAGAATCAATGCATACAGTGTAGCAAAGGGGATTGCCATAGATCAGGGGTTAACAATTGGCTGAAAGAAAATTATCCTCGATTGTTAAAACAAGCTCCAAAATTATTATTGACATGATAGGCCACTGCAAATCCATTGTACCTCAAGGAAGCAAACATAAAAATTTACATTCTCTACACAGTAGCCAGATTTGAAGAGATTGGTTTTCATCATGTACATCAATATGTCACAAAGTAGCAGCGAATCTTGCCAAGTTGGCTCTAGGTTTAGGAGGTTTAGACCATACAATTAGAAGTGGATGCTACATTATTTAACATTGTCAAATATACGCATGGCACTTGCATGAATTGTTCTCTGCAGGCTCTATGTGGTCTGTCACATTGTCATGTATCTGCTCCTAGGATTATTTTACAAAGATTTTATGTTTAATGTTGTTGTTTACCCTAAGCAGCCTAGTTTGACTGAGCTTCTTTTCCTCATAACACAACCTTAGTCCCCAATTTCTATTCGCATATTGTTCCCTCACTGCGGGATTCTTTTCCCACATTTAACACTGCCATTCTCCCCATTATAGTTGTGAAATACGACTTTGGGCATTCACATATTGTTCCCTCACTGCTGGATTCTTTTCCCACATTTAACACTGTCATTCTCCCCACTATAGTTGTGAAATACAACTTTTGGCTTGAAGTTGGCACAACCCAAACAATGTCATCACCAGCTGTCTCAATCTTTCTTTCTGTCATACAATGTATCTACACCTTGATAATATTAGCTTTTCCTTAGGATTTGTCTCTCATGTTCGCTCTCCACATGCTCTCCTCCATAACATCTTTTCCCAAAAGTTGCTCTCGTTTCCCTTGATCCTGAGTCAATGGTCACTTCTCACTAATGCATGTCGCAGGGAATCAAATCTTTGCCATGTATTCATGTTAAGATCAGTCCCTTATGGAGCATCCTTTTTATCTGCTTCTCAATCTATATCAGCACCACGCCTTTCATGCAACAGGCTCTTCAAAATTTGCACAATTGCTCAAATTGTTCTTATAGATGCTCTATCGTGGCTTAAATCTTTTCACAAAGCAAGATGAAAATGAAGTCAATTGTAATGATAGCATCCAAATTCTAATTCAGTATGAATCGATAGAAGCATTCAGTGAATTTATGCTCTTAATAAAGATAGCTTTGCACTCTGGAGGGTGTGCATTATTGCCCTAATCCTTTCGAAGATAATTTTGACTGCCATTTAATTAAAGTGATTGTTTAGGGGCATGGAAAGAAATTTCTATGTGAAACTTGCATGGAAAATGGAAGTGCACGTTGACAAATCAGATTAAATGGTTGAACTGACAATTAACGGCTACACAACACAATGATATTCTGAATTTATTGTAACAGTTGAATGCAAATATCTAGCAAACCAAATATATTTTTGGCTCGAAACATCTAGCATTGCAATGTGGAATGATATTAAACCAAGCAAGAACATAAGTCAGCTACCCCAATTCCAACACCCTTCTCTCACTATATAAGTGATAGATTTTGTCGTTCGTGTATTTTACTATTTTGATTTCAAACAAATCAAGGTTCTTGCAATAGGCTGCATGATGTAAGTGTAAACATTGAAAGTTCTATGAATCTGTTAATTTTGATATATATTAAAAAACATCTCAAAATAGACATTGAGAAATAATATTAGTTTTACTTATGATCCATTAATTCCCTTGTGGTAATTAAAAAGTATGCTACGATGAAATTTAAAACACAAAAATTATAAAAACCCTGATGCAAATACCCTGCAATCCCAAAATTTATAAATGTCAGCTGATTCTGAAGACAACATAATTCAAAATTAGAGAGAGGAAAGGTCATTGCTGCATTGCTACTTCAAAGGGCCTACAATGACAAGCCAATAAAAAATGGAGAAATTTTTAGAAAGATAACATAATAAAGAAGGAGAAATGTTTTAAGAAAGTTGTAACAAGTCTCTGTTTTTAAGGAAAAACAGGTTTTAAAGGCACTTGAAACCTTTTACAAAATGCTGCAAAACAGGAATAACAAAGCTAAACAGCAACAACGAGGGAGCCTACAGCAAGCCCCCAAAGAGACTACAGCAACAAAGAACGAAATTTAAAAGGAACTGGCCTTAAATCAAGAGGGGCCCCAGCAAAACCACACAGCTGAACAGTAGCAAACAGCCTCAATGAGGTTTGAAGCTGAGCCTGACCAAGGAGTTTTGAAACATCAAAGAATCAAAATCATTCACATATTTATCTTTCAGGGGGGCTACCCTCGAGACCTCAACAGAAGCCTCAAAAATATTTTTTATCCTTAAGAGAGGTTCCCCTGAAGGCCTCAACCGATTCTTCAACATCATGATCCACAGCTACTTTCTTGTCCCTAAGGGGGGACCCTTTAAAGAAACAAATCTCTGTTTGGCTACAGATGAGAAGAGAATTGCATGGCTCTACTTGGTTTTAAACAAAACAAGGATAGTTTGTTATTTTGTTCTTAATGGAATAGTGGTGTCGGAAGTAGGGTTTTGTGGATCCGCAAGAGATGAACTTTGCTCAGACACTTCTCCCCTGGCAACCCCATCAAATAACTGTGTTCTTAAAATCTTGTGCAACCGCCCTACAAGCTGTTTTTTTAGAGCATCAAAAGCCATCTCCAGTCTCTCCAACTGCTCTGTTGCATTGACATTGTACATAAACAAACCATAATAAAGATCAAAGCTGTCACCAGCAGTGTTCTCAACAATTCGAAGTAATGACTCATATCCTTTAGTATTTATTGGGGTGGATTCTAAATTCAAATTCCCTAACATCCTCCCAACAGTGTGTGTAATGAATTGAGTTTCAGCAGCATGGCGATCGTGTTCCGCACAGGACATCTCAACCATCCTGCAGCCTTCTTTTGCAAATATATTCAAAAACTGCTGACAGCGCTCAGCTCTCAATCCTTGTCCAATCCTAACTTTATCATAGACCAAAGGAAGACCGCTCCACCCAGCTTTACCACTCTCAGGGCCAAACATAGGATGGGTGCACAATATATCAAATTCAGAGGGAAGCACCTGTAAAAATAGATTGCGAGGAAACTCTTTGACCGAAAGGACATCTACAAATAATGTATTTCTCTTTAATCTTTGAGTCGGTAACAATCTCAAAACAGACTCAGTTGAGATTATAGATGAACATAGCAATATAACCTCAGGATGCTCCTCACAAAAATCATCTTGATCCATGTAAAAAGAAACACCCATCTTCTGTGCAACCTCACTATAATCTCTTCGAGAATGAGCCAATACGGTATGGCCTTGCCCGACAATGGTCTTTGCAAGAAACTGACCAAAATTGCCAAACCCCACTATGCCAATCTTTAACTTACTATTGTTCTCAATCTCATTAATTCTCTTGGATTCGTAATCAAATGGTTGTGCAGCATCCAAAGCTTTAACTTTCAAATGCCTTTGAAGGCGACTCTGTGTTCCGTTTTGTTTCTTCTTCTGAGAAACCAAAACTATTGACTTTGTGCATCCTATTTTTATCGGCATTAAAGGCTGTCTGATACTAGAACAAGGCTGCAAGGAAGAAAAGGAAACGGTGGAAAGCTTGATTGATGCAGCCATCTCCAAACTTCTTCTGTACTTTACACTGCAACTTCAAATGAACAAATGAGGATGTCAGACAGTTTAAAAATTTAACCAAACAGATACAAATATAATAGTAACTTATTAATAATTATTGGGGATTCACACAGAAAACAAGATGAACTGGGAAAGCAATAACCTAACTTTGCAGCCGTATAGGGCACCGGCAAATCTATCGCTACCAAAACATTTGGCTCTTCTCTGACAAATCGACATATAAGGTTATGACCATCCAACTGCAAAATTCTTCATAAGAATTTGGATAAATATTAAAGATATTCCCTCTTGGATTGCCTGGAATATCAGACTGCAAAAACTGATGCAAATGCTCAGTTCTTAAGGATAAAATATTTTACACCATCGCTTACTCAGCAAACAAACGTTGCTCGAGAACAGAGAAAAAAAAAAATTTCTCTGAGAGAATGCTGCCAGTAATTAGAAAACCATATTGAAGTAGTCCCGGAACACAGGAGCCACACAATAATAATGACAGATTGCTTTATAAACCAGTCAGTTGGGGTTGGATTCTAATTTCTTAGTGCTTGGTTAAGAAATCTCCATAATTTGGAAGCAAACAGATAAGACCACATATCTCTACCACCAAAAATAAACACCATGTTCCAAACAAAGTCAAACAGATACGTCGAGGCAAAAAATTCGCTGACTTATTTAAAGCAGAACTCTCAAATTTCACCAGCTAAAAAGGCATCAATCTACAGGTCATAACACCTAGAGCTTCGATATCCCTGCCACTTCAAATGCCAGGATTCAAGATAATCACAGCCTCTAATTTGATAAAAAAAACAGGGAAATTATATTCAATCGTGAGTCAGGTTTAATTGGATATATTCAAGGTTTCCCGATTATCTTAAGCATTTCATCTAGACATTAACATCCATAAGTGGCCAAAAATAGTCAATGAAACTGAGAAAAAGCATGTAGCTGACAAAGCACACAGAGGGCCGTCCAAGCCAAGAATTTAGTCCAAGCTTATGTTACACCACATTAAAGTAACTCCATAACCTCACCCAACAGTTACCAAGGAAAAACAATGGTGGGCAAAGTTTTGGAACTTTGGGAGTGAACCAAGAATTAGTATAAGAATTGCAAACGAAAATTTTACAGTGAAGCTAAGTTGCCGGTACGGGTACGGGTACGGGTACGGGTACGTGGGTACGGTACGCTGGTACGGCATTTTTTTTAGGGGGGGCCTGGGTACGTATGGGTACGTCCGTACAAAAAAAGGTAAAAATCATAAATATATACATATATACACTCTAATAAGTAGAAACAAAAATTAAATTTAGAATCCCACATATCATCCATATGCTAAACAAAACTTGGAACTATCATATATGATTCATATTGATATAACTATAAGTCTATAACAAAATTACAAACTTTGAATGTTATGATAGATATCGAATTCATTGTTCACTGGCTCAACCGTTCAACAATAAAATGACACAACTAATAATCAGCAATAGCATCATATGGGTCACTAGGAAGATCAAGATCAACATCATCATTGACATTAGATGATGTAGGTAGAGTACTGGAACCACATGCAGCCTCACTGCCACTTGCACTAGCAGCACATTGGCTATCAGACTCCCCAGAAAGTAAAGATTGTGTGGCAGCTGAAAAATCCAAATCAGTTCGCTCTGGATCTACATCCCAAAACTTTGTGCTCCCATCCTTATACTCATTTTGTTTATGAGTAAGAAGGCGCAAGTTTGAATGCACATAAACGAGCTCTTCTGCCTTACTTGCTGCCAGTCGGTTGCGTTTCACTGAGTGGATAAAGGAGTATGTGCTCCAATTTCGCTCAGATGAAGAGGAACTAGCAACCTATTGAATAATTGACACAAAGTGAGAGGGTGACAATTATAAAATAGTAAAAAATCTAAATTTAGAGAGCAATAAAAATTATGAAACTTACTTGCGATAAAACTTTGATTGCAAGAGTTTGAAGGTTTGGTGATGTATGGCCATTGAGGTACCACCAAGCATGAGAATCCTTTTTATACTTGTCACGGAGAGCGGAAACACTTTGACCATTGGAGGCTACAAAATCAGCAAACTCACTTGTCATTAAATCCTCCATTTCAGAATCTGGGAAGAGTTTAGTAAGTGCTGTCCTACACCCTTCACTGACTTCTGAATCTCTATATGGTGGTACCCTTGATGGCTTAGCAAGCATTTCATCACTATAAAATTTGGGAGTCAATGCAAATGCAAGAAGATGTAGTGGGGTGGTCATTTTGTTCCACCGCTCAACACAAATTGATTGAACCTCTTTGAAGAAAGTTTCTTCGGGATCTTGCTCTTTTGCATTGATGATGGCTTTCATTTTCTCAATCATCGAGTCAATGCCATCATATACCTCTCCCAAACATGGGTGATCCATGTCAGTATAACGGATCATACTCATGATGGGCTCAGTGAAACTCAAAAGATATTCCACTCGATCCCACCAAGTGTCATCTAGGATCATGCGCTTTACATTTGCTGCCCTTTCAGTATTGGATTGCCTCCATAGGGACCAACTTTGACTAATTACCATGCTAGCAAGTGGCTGTCGCACCTTCACAAGTCGCCTCAAGACGATTGTGTTGGATGCAAATCGGGTCTCGGCAACCTATTCAAAAATTAAAAATAAAAATTAGAATACAAAGAAGACATGATAAAAAAAAAAAAATTAAGTAACCATCAAAGTGAAATGTAGATTTTAAAAATTGAAGTGTTTCAATTACCTTTAGCAACTCCAACTGTGAAAATGATCTGAAAATGGCCTGTGACATGTTATGGTTTGTGATGAACATTTGGATCTCTTCAGCCTCAACATAAATTTGTTTGATCCAATCTATTTTCCTGCCTATCTTTTGTAGCATGAGGTTGAGAGAGTGGACAGCACAAGGTGTCCAAAATATGTGTTCAAACCGTGTCTCAATCAACATACCTGCAGCTCTACAATTCTTTGCATTGTCCGTTATTACTTGGACAACATTTTGAGGTCCCACATCCTGAATGCATTGTATAAGGATGTTAGCAATAAATTGTGCATCCTTCATCTGTCCCTCACAATCCACAGCTTTCAGAAACATTGCCCCTTTAGGGCACACTGCAATTACATTAATTAATGGCCGATTTTTGGTATCCTTCCATCCATCTGAAATGATGGACACCCCTGTTTGTTTCCATGAATTTCTAATGGGAGCCAATGCATTGTCTATGTTTTTTACCTCCTTTGCTAGTAAGGTGCTACGCACCTTCTCATAACCTGGCCCTATGTACCCTTGTGGAGCCTCATTTACCTTTTTCAACATATCCTGCCAATATGGTGATCGTACCACATTAAATGACAAACCGTTTGCATATAGACATCTTCCAACGGATTGATCTGCAATCTCTCTAGCATCATTCTTAAATGCTCTCTCTAATGGTCCCTTGCTTCTCTTCACAATAACAGGTTCTTCACTAATTGGGTCCAAGAATGGGTGGCTCTCTACCACGATATCAGGAAAATCGCTATAAGATGGAGAAGTAGGGGGCCTCTTTGATTTACTTCCTCTTCCTGTCAACAAAGGATGGTTTGAGGCACGACCAACTCTTGCATCTGCTTCCTCTTGCTCTCTAATATATCCTGCTATTTCTTGAGGTGACATCCCATTTCCATTCTTTCCTAGACATGGTTTGATTCCTTGTTGGGGAATGGCACAAAAATGGGCTTTGACACGACTGTAGGAGCTAGTTTTTTTCGTACTACAGAAGTTGCATATCCATAAAAATGTTCCACCACCTTTTACTTGGTCTATTATTTTGACATATTTCCATAAAGGTGAATTTGGGTCAGTTTTGAAAGTCCGTTGAGGAGTAGAGCTAGTAGTCGTTGCCATTATGATTTCTACAACAAATTAAAAAATAATTATTAATATTTAATAAATTAATAGTAAACAATAGATTCTAAATGTTAAATATATAAAATTAAATTTAATAATTTATTTAAAATGAAAGTAATTAAATTTTAATTTTTAATTACACAAATTATTATAGACTATAGTTTGTTTAATAGTTTATTAAACAAACTATAGTTTATAATAATTTGTGTAATTAAAAATTAAAATTTAATTACTTTCATTTTAAATAAATTATTAAATTTAATTTTTAAATTTTATATAAATTATTAAATAAACTATAATAAAATTTTACAAACTAATAAATTTTTTTAAAAACTATAATAAAATTTTACAAACTAATAAATTTTTTTAAAAACTATAATAAAATTTAATTTTTTAACAAACTATGATCATTATTTTAACAAACTTAAAAAAAATTTAAAATTTAAAACCTGCGCTGGTTGTCGGCCGTCGCCCTCCTGCCTGGCACCTCCCGTCTCCCCTCTCTGTGCCGTCCTCGTGCCTCCGTCGTGCCTTTGTGGCGTCGCGCCTCTGTGCCGTCGTCGCGCCTCCGTTGCGCCTCCTGCCCTAGCGCCTCCGTCGAAGCCTCTGTGCCGTCGCGCCTCCGTTGCGCCTCCTGCCCTAGCGCCTCCTCTCACCTCTGTCGTCGCGCCTCCTCTCAAACCTGCATTTTTCGATTTTCCTCTCACTGTTTCGCGTGGAATAATGATTTCGCGTTTTTTAATTTTAGCTTTGCTTTAGGTTTAAAACGTGAAAAGACATGATTCGACCCGTAAAAAAACCCTCGAAATTTGTGTCCGATGCGGATTCGTCAAAAAAACCTTATGGAATCGCCACGTCTACACCGGATGCGTCTGGAATCGGGACTCCAAAAACGGATGCGTTTCAGGAGGCAAAAATCAGTACCCTGTCCGAATCCACAGGGATTCCGAGGCGAATCCGAATCCGATACGTATCGTATCCGGATTCGGGGGCAAAACCTGAAGTACCGGTAACTTAGCAGTGAAGTTTAAACTAATAAACATAAAAAAGATGATAATGACAATTAGAATTGTGGGTGGAGGTTTGGGGTTAAGAGGTAGTGCCCCTTGTGGGAGTTTGGGGTAGCGCCTCCAACAGGGTCAAGGAGCAGCACCCCTTGTGGGGGTTTGGGTGAAGAGCCCCCAGCGAGGTTAAGAGGCAGCACCCCCACAGGATCAGAGGGAAAAGCCCCTGCCAACAAGCACATATAAGGCCTTCAAAACCTCACAAGCCTTCCTTACTAGTCACATTTTTACAAATTTTTCACCATTTTTTGTTTAGGGTTGGGAGTTTAAAACTGTGAACAACAAGAAACTTTCTAGGAGTCCCCAGGATGGCCAGAGGACTCCTGGAAGTCCTTGGGACATCTCGCCATCCCTGATGTCTCAGCGGTGATGGCGGTGTGGCGGAGGGACATTTCCCCAAGTCCTGCATCCCAAAAAAGCAGAGATTTTGGGAGGACACACCCCAGTGGTTCAATGCCTAGAGATCATAGCCCTAACTTCTAAAAGCCAGTTCCTCAACCTACTCAACTAATTCCAGGTCATTTATGCACTCAGCCAACTTCAGGTTGGTTAACCCCTTTGACCCATGGCATTTATGGTATAACATTTCATATCTGCCAAGTAGTTGAGGGCAGCAGAAGAACCTAAATGTCCACAGCCTGAGACTTGCTGTCCATGTAACCACAAATCATAACACCATTCATACTCAAAACCTGCTTATTTATAGAATTTATATGACACCCACAAAATGGGATAGCAAAATGAGAGCTTTGTTGTGTGAAAACATAATAATGATGAGATGAGTCCTTACAAAATACAATGAATGCTACATGAACCATTCATTTCATCTGCTTATAAATATAAGATTGACTCAAAACAAGCCCATTAACCATAACTTCTCTAATTTTATTCAAATTACAATTCAAAAACTTAGAAGAGAAACCCTTGAAACCTATAGATTCCATAAAATACATGCACAAACTCGAGACATAACTTAGAATGAATAAATAAAGATAGAAAAGCACTGAGATATAGCGAAAAGGGCTAACAGATTCTACTTATTCCATAATTTCAACCAACAAATCTCAGAAACTCCTTTTCTCTATAAATATAAAGATCTTCCAATTCTTTTGAAAAAAACCAAAGATCTTTATCTCATGGCCACCAAAACGCTTGAAAACCAATAGCGAAGACAGAAAAACAATAAACAAGATTTACCTCAAAATCTGCAGAATAGTTGCTGTAGCTCATTCAAATCAATCTCTCTTCTTCTGCTGGGACAAATTTGACACCATTTTAAAGGAGTTTTACATAAAAGCAAATAAAAATTATTGAAATGATTTCACGGATTTTAAATTTCAACGTGCCGAAGATGCCCTGGGTAGGACAGCTGTTCGTTTATTTCGTGAGGAAACCCTCAATACGCAACCAAGCGTAAACACCGTGTTCCTTTAAGAGATGGACGGAGATGACCGATTGTTGAATTTCATCTTATCATATGGTTAAACCTAGTCAAATATTAGAAAGGCAACCTAAAACGTGCGATCAGTATATAGGGCCTGCCTACTCTACCAAGGCCTATAAGATAAGATTTTCAATTTTATTTTTTTGCATGTTATAGTTGACCTATAAATTCCTAAAAGTTGTTCAATTATTAAGTATTCTTTTAGGGTTATCATTTACAAAATGCTTTCACCTATCTAATATGGGAGTAAGACTTGATCCTTTATGATTTGAGACTCGTACACTCAACAAGACTTGATCCCTAGTGGACTAATTAAGAATCTTTCAACTTCACCAACAAATCAAAGACCCATTGACACCAAGATTATTTTTCTTAAAAAGTTGAGGGGTAAATTATGCAATAATTCTAAAATTGATGTTGCAAAAAAAAGTAGTGAAAATATGCAAAAATTTTAGGGCCTTGATTTCTTAGATCGGAGTCATTAGAGTAGTTATGAACTTTAATTACATAAAGATAATTTTTGAGATAACAAAAATTTAAGTTAAATAACTAAAATGCACGCTTCAACAAAACATCCATTCACTCGTAGAATTAAGACCTCTTTATATCTTAACCAATTTTGGTAGTATATGTTTCAATGTTTTATTTAAACTTAGCTCATCTATATAGATTAAATACAATAATGTTTGCTTAATTGATTGACTAGCCTATATATCTCTTAAGACATAGTTTACTACGTCTATTTTAATGAGCACCAAATTGCTTACAACTTTTAATGTTTAGTTATTTTAATTTTTTATTTAGATATAAAAACTTTTAGTTTAAATTTTTTATATCATATATAAACATTCCCTTGGTTTCTACTACTAGATTCAACCCTATTATGGCTTTGAAACAAAATGAGAAAGTTGGGATTGAGGATCTAAATACTACTATGTACTTTAATGCAAAAGATACTTTTGATCATAATATTCACGTTGAACTTGAAAGATGACAATCAAGATATGGTTATTAGTGGACAAAATTTTACATTAAATCTTGCTAATTTGGGTAGAGATGGCATTCCTTTAACTTTGATTGGTGTCCTTCATAATTTATTGGTTAAAAAGCCTTATGGAATGTAATAATTAAAAATATAGGTCAAAGTATAAGATTATTAAGTTCTTTGAATTGTGTCTTGTTGTGTCTTTTCACAACATGCCCCATTTTGCTTCAAGCCAAATGAGGTTCCCTTTTTTTCTTGGGCTTTAGGCTACCTTGCAATATTGACAAGTTTCTTTAGATCCCTAGGTTTTAAATCAATTACCTCAATAGTCAAGTCATTTGGACCCCATTTTCCAATGAACTAGTTTAGTGTGCTTTAGTCTGTTGAGGAAATCATCCCAGACTATTTTCAATGATTTGCAGAATCTAATCATGGAGCATGTAGGGATTGACCATCCTCACTCGTAAAGATCATGCCAAACATCCTATTCAAGTTAACCAAATTGGTGTCCTTATGTTGCAAAAAGTGAAAGTTGGTTTAGTTCGACTCGATGCTACCCTTGCTTCCATTTGACCTAATGTTTGATTCCTCCATACCAACCATGATGACGATGGTGGTGGTGTTGTATTGGTTCTTACCCCATGGTTAGCTAAACATGTTGTGGATTTTTGGATCTGATCCTAACAATAATTGTGTTAGGGCTACAACTCTCATTAGTGATATGTTAGTGGGTTCATGCTTGATTTATGCTCCTAATTCTCCTATTGGGAGAACTATTCTTACTAATCTTTCCAATGTTGAATGGGCTTTAGGAGGAGACTTCAACATAGTGAAACAACCTTTTTATCGTAGTTGGGATGGAATTTCTCATTTTTGCCTAGCTAAAGTTGAAGCTTAGATGCTAGCCTACAATTCCCTTGGTGTATATGATCCTCTCTTGTGTAATATCAATATTCAATTGCCTCATTGGTTCACATGGAATAACTGCAAAGAAGGAACCTTAGTAAAAATGAGTAGATTAAACCATTTTTTATATCTCCTAATTATCTCATTCTCTCCTTAGTTGATGGATGTCTTGTTTCTTTAAACCTTTTAGTTCCACTCTTTATGACCACCTTCCCATCTTCACCATTCTTTCCCTCTTGAATTCTACTCCTCTCTATTCATTACAAGTTGAATGTTACTCATCTCAAGAATCGGGAATACATTGATGACCTTGTGGCTATTTGGAATGTTGAGCCAAAACCACAACAAAATAATTGGATTAGTTGGTCTAGGAAAGAGCTATTGATAGATGTACCACCTTTCTTCATGCATATAGGAGGAGAGTTGCTACTAAATGACACATGCTTGACAAATATATTAAAGGCTAGCTTGAATATGGGCAAACACGATTGCCCTTCAATCCTTATAACACCTCAAGTTGCAACAAACTATAGCCAATGTTGAAAATATGCTCCAAAAAATGACTATATATAAAGGAAAAGGTACCCAAACTTGAATGCCAAATTTCAATGAATTAAAGATGGTGGCTAAAATTCTAAATTTTTCTTTCAATATCTTAATCATAAACATAGAGTGGAACACATATCTTCAATTAAATCTACTGATGGCTCCCTACAAAACAATCGTTTTGACATTATGAATATCTTCCATGAACACTTCAAAAACCTTTTTACTGATGACTCAATCAATGGCATTCTCCTCCCCATTATTGAGGAAAATATTGCCAAATGTATTCCTAAGAAAATAGACCCTAAGCACATTAATTTTCTTAATCATCGTCTTTCTACAGAGAAATTGATGCGACTCTTCATTGCATGGCTTTAGGAAAAATTTATAAAATAGATGGGATTCATGTGGAATTGTATAGAATTCTATGGCCACATATTTGAGGGTATTTCTATAATATTTACCTCGAGCCAATTGAAACTAGAACTTTGGGAAATGTGATTTAAAAAGGGATGATTATGGGTTGTGCAGGATCATGGTGTGCCAAAACAGGCCCTTAAGTGGCAATGAAATTTCAAAAAATCGGAGTTATGCAACTTGACATGAAAATTTGAATAAGTTGTGAACATTATTTTTAAAATATGTAAGAAGAGAATATATAGAAAATTGAATGTAGTTTCTAAGCTACTAGTTGTTTTTTGGAAGAAAAAAAATCCTATTTGATGAAAATTTCAAATTTCAATGCAATGGTACTAAAATTTCAGGAAAAAAATAAGAAGTAGACATATGTCTGACCATCCTAATCACAATCAAATCATAATATTTTTTTATAATATTTATAATATAAGTATTAGACTCATGTCCGGATGTGACACATATTTGTTTTTCTTTTTATAAAGAATAATTATTTATGAATTTTTTACTACAGCTTTTCAGAAATTCAGAAACTCCTACGTTTGACCACCTTAACTTGGTCAAAACCTTATGAAATTTAATTTTTCCCTATAGTAGATGAAGCATAGGATGTGACGCATGTTTCGGATTCAAAAAATGTTATACCATTTGAAAGTTATGAGTGTTTTTCAATCAATATATCAATCAGGACTATTGTCAGAATTCAATTAGAAAATAAATAATAATTATTTATTAAAGTCGAAATAAGACAAGCCTTATATTGTTGGAAAGCTGGGAATGTCCTTAAAAAACCCTTTTCATTTTATCAATTTTGGCTACAAAAAAAGTCGTCGGCCACTAGTGTAAAGTCTGGAAAATCAAGGAATACTGAAAAACACGTTTTTTCAATTGACTTTCCAGGCTTGTCACTTCCAAGCCAAATACCAAAACATTCCCGAGCCGAAATTTGAAATTTGAAAATTTGACTACAAAAATCGAATATTCGATTTTAATATATAAATTTGTGGTCCCCAAAAATTTTCCCATTGCCGCCTTTTATTTACTGAATTGCCACATTAATGGCGATGGCAGAAATCCAATATCGGATTTTATTAGTCATATTTTAGAGAGAGAGAGAGAGAGAGGGAGAGGGAGAGGGAGAGGGAGAGAGGGAGAGAGGGAGAGGCATTATGGGTCATATGTTGTCCTAAGAGGTCGTAAGACACAATATGACCCCTTAGGACACAATATCCGATTTTAATCAGTAATTCTCTAACTAGATTTGTTTATTAATATATTAATTTATAAATAAATTAGTATATGATGAGAGGGAGAGGGAGAGGGAGAGGGGGGAGTGGGGGGAGAGAGAGAGAGAGAGAGAGAGAGAGAGAGAGAGAGAGAGAGAGAGATGGGGAGAGAGAGAGAGAGAGAGATGGGGAGAGAGAGAGAGAGGGGGGAAGGGAGAGGGGGGAAGGGAGAGAGAGATGGAGAGAGAGAGAGAGGGAGGGAGGGAGGGGAGGGAAGGTAGAGAGAGATAAAGAGATGAGAGAGAGAGATTAGTGGAGAGATTAGAGGAGAGAGAGATAAAGACAGAGAGACAAAGGGAGAGAGATGGGGAGGGGGAAGGGAGAGAGAGATAGAGAGAGATTAGGGGAGAGAGAGATAGAGAGAGATTAGGGGAGAGAGAGATAGAGAGAGATTAGGGGAGAGAGAGATAGATGGATAGATTAGGGGAGAGGGATAGAGAGAGATTAGGGGAGAGAGAGAGAGAGAGAGAAGGAGAGGGAGAGAGAGATTAGGGGAGAGAGAGAGATTAGGGGAGAGGGGTAGAGAGGGAGATTAAGACATCATAGGACATCATGAACCCTTATGACATTAAGACATCATGAACCCTTATGAGATTAGGGGAGAGAGAGAGAGAGAGATTAAGACATCATGAACCCTTATGACCTCTTAGGACACCATATGACCCCTAATGACATCATATTGGGTCGCTTTGGGTCATATTGTGTACTAAGGGGTCATATTGTGTCCTAAGGGGTCCTATGGTGTCCCAAGACACCATATGACCCCTATGGACACCATATGACCTCTAACGACACCATAGGACCCCTTAAGACACCAAATCATGTCGCTAGGGGTCATATTGTGTCTTATGACCCCTTAGGACACAATATGACCCTTAACGACACAATTTGGTGTCTTAAGGGGTCCTATGGTGTCCCAAGACACCATATGACCCCTATGGACACGATATGACCCCTAACGACACCATAGGATCCCTTAAGACACCAAATCATGTCGTTAGGGGTCATATGATGTCCTAAGGGGTTGTAGGACACAATATGACCCCTAACAACATGATTTGGTGTCTTAAGGGGTCCTATGGTGTTGTTAGGGGTCATATGGTGTCCATAGGGGTCATATGGTCTCTTGAGACACCATAGGAGCCCTTAGGACACAATATGACCCCTTAGGACACAATATGACCCAAAGCAACCCAATATGGTGTCATATGGTGTCCTAAGAGGTCATAAGGGTTATTGATGTCTTGATCTCTCTCTCTCTCTCTCTCTCTCTCTCTCTCTCCCCTAATCTCATAAGGGTTCATGATATCTTAATGTCATAAGGGTTCATGATGTCCTATGATGTCTTAATCTCTCTCTCCCCCTCTTCCCTAATCTCTCTCTCTCCCCTAATCTCTCTCTCTCCCTCTCCTCTCTCTCTCTCTCCCCTAATCTCTCCTATGACACCATATGACCCCTAACGACATGATTTGGTGTCTTAAGGGGTCCTATGGTGTCCCAAGACACCATATGACCTCTATGGACACCATATGACCCCTAACGACACCATAGGACCCCTTAAGACACCAAATCATGTCGTTAGGGGTCATATGGTCTCTCTCTCTCTCTCTCTCTCTCTCTCTCTAAAATATGACTAATAAAATCCGATATCTGATTTAATCGGATATCCGATTTCTACCATGTGGCAGTTTACTAAATAAATGGCCGCAACGGGAAATTTTTTGGGGACCATAAATTTTTGTACTAAAATCGGATATACAAAAAACTAGGAAAAAAAGGGTTTGTGGGCCATTTTGTAGATTCCAGTGGCCCACAGTCTGCATATTCTATTTTCTATCGAGGATCATGGGTTTTCAGACAGCTAGAGACAAATTTGTGCTTTTGGGAGATTCTTAAAGTGAAAACTTACATTGTCAATCATGAAGGAGCATATGTGTGGAGGGAAATGGGGAGTAGTAGTCGTCGGAAGTCTAAACGCAAAATAAAACTTTCAAATGACCAAATTGAAGTGTATAGAGAAAGAGATAGAGAATGTCATAGGAGGAGGAGACAAGGTATGTTAAATATTGCTAATGTTACTTCAACTGAAGAGGAAATTGAATTTGAAAATGTAGATTTTGAAAGTGAAACTATTGAAAATTTTGAATATGTTGAAAGTGATAATGAAAATGCTCAACATGTGGAAAATTTTGACATAGGAGGTGGAAATGTGGAAAACTTTAACATTGAAGGTGGAATTGCTCAACCAAGTGAACCATATGTAACACCTAATTACTTTAGAAATGAAGACCCTCTCATGGATGAAAGACAAATTCTAAATCCAAGACCTTCAAGAACCCCAAAATGGTTATTTGAAATCGATGAGAATATTATTGCGAATCTTGAAGGCAAGAGGTCAACAAGAACTGTTCGGTTGTGGGCTACACAACTTTTCAACCAAAATTTTAGCAATAAGACATTGACCGAGCAATGCCAACTCTTTGTTCAATTGCTAAAGATGATAAATATGAGACTACTTCTAAACAAATTGAAGATTCGTATGAACAAGAAGATGAACAAAAATTCTATTATTGCAAAAAATCTATTTGATGCTCTCAATTCTATTGGAAAGAATACCAAAGAAAGAGATAAGAGAGCTACTCGAAGAGTGATTACAACCTCCTTAGTAAGCCATCAATTGAGGAAGGCTCGCCAAATGAGACAAACTTGTGTTGATTTTAACATAAACCGTAAAACTTTGGATAGAGAACTTGCATGAAGACAAAGACTTGACGATCCACTTCAACAAGATACATGGGCATTTGGTGGGAGGCTTCCACGTGTTGATAGAAAGTTGACTGACAATGTGAAGGAAGAGATTCAACAATTTTGGCACTCTAATTCTAGAGTGTCACCCAATGTAAAGGACATTTTAAAATTAAGAATCGGCATCATGCATCTCTAATTCTAGTCTGTGTAATAACATCTGGTGCATCATGCATCTCATGCACCTCATAATCTGCACTGTCCACAGGAGGATCAACGGGTTGTCCAACTGGACCCAAGCATACGTGCCCACACATGACACAACTATGGGGCACACATATGTGTGGAGCCGAGGATGACGTGTCAATGACACCGGATGCATCGCTACCATCAAGAGTAGGCTGAGCTACTGACACAGCTTGAGAAACCAAAAGGCTACTCAAAGAGTGAATAGTCGATATGGTTCGTGAAGCCACCTCACAAATGATATCAGGATGTTGCACTGCAGGTGGGGGATCAACAAGAGGAGGGGGGACATATGGGCCCTGGACTACTCTGACTGCCCTAGGTCTATTTTGGGGCATACTTAAACCTACACCCTGGAAAGGTTGGATGTCAAAGTAGTTCACATGTTTGTTTAAAACAAACTCAACATACAATTTTTTTATGAAATAGAAGGGGATATCATGATTGTTGTTGGGTGGTCTGTCGAAAACCATCCACTAATGATCCCAAAATTTTTTCACAATCCCATCATTTCTGCACCATTTAATAGAAAGTTTTATTTTTTAGGATCTATGAGTTGACCAGTACGGGGATTGACAAACAATGAGGCGATTTCAGCTTTCGATATCTCGAGATCCTTGATATCCTTATACGACAAGCCATCTGCATATTTTTCCCTCATAGAATCTCGCCACAAAAGGGCAGCATTGTGCTTCTCAGTCATGGTTTCCATACTTTTTATGATTGATGTGAGAGGATCAAACATTGGGTTTAGACGAGGGATCCTACGATATACTTCTGCAATCCCCCTCAATTCATTCAAATTTTGTGCAATCAAATCCTGAATTGAGGGGGGGTTTGACAAATGAGGATTTGGTTGTTGCAGTTGTGGTTGGTCAAGGTTTTCATTGTTATCCCCCATTTTTAACCTAATTGAATGTAAACAATTTGGTATTTGATTTAAAAAAACCTAGTTTTCATAAAAAAACCATATTTTCAATGAAAAATAAAATAAACATTAACAAAATACAAAAAATAAATGAAAATGATTGAAAATGATAAAATTCTTACCTCTCAATCTATTTTTTAGCAATTTTTTGCCAAAACACCAGATATTGGGTGCACTAGATATCGGATTTTGATGAAATTGCGTGGCCCGTGAGTTAAAAATGACTCATGGGCTGTCACTGTCGAAATATAAAAGTTTCAAAAAATCGGATATCCCATTTTTATACTTAAATTATTTTTAAATAACATATATAATATAATAATATATTATATATTATATAATATATTATTATATTATAAAATATGTATTGTATTATATTATATATATTATAATATATAATATAATATAATATTATATTATATATAATATAATATAATATTATATTATATATAATATAATATTGTATTATATAATATATTATATAATACGTATTGTATTATATTATATACATTATAATATATAATATTATATTAACTTGTATTATATAATATATTATTATATTATAATATAATATAATATAATAATATATTATATAATATGTATTATATAATATATTATTACATTATATATATTATATAATATGTAACATATAATATATTTTTTAAATTAAAATTACAAATAAAAATCAGATATCCGATTTGCATAGGTAATTACCAGGCCAAGCAAAAAGTCCACACAGATTTTTCGCGTTTTTAGGCGAGTCAGGAAGGCTATTTTTTTCACATCACCACCTTTTGGCCCCCTTGATCCTGCACTAACCCTTACGCTTATTCTCAAAGGTAAAGAGGAATCGATATTGTTAATAAATGGAAGCCAATTATCCTCCTTGATACTTCTTATAAAATAATAGCTAAAGCGTCAACATGAATAATTAAACACATTACGCAAATGATTGTGCATCTAAAGAAAGTTAGTTTCCTATGAAGAAGATTTATCTTAGACATTTTGGTTCTTGCTTGGGAAATTGTTAAATAGGATTAACAATGTACTCAAGTTGCTTTAATTATAAAGCTTGACTTTGACAAAGATTATGACCTCATCTGTTGGCTTTCATTCTTAAAATGTTAAATTGGCTTGGCTTTAGACCAAAAATCTATGACCAAATCAACATGTTATTTAAGAATGTCAATGCTAGAGTGGTTGTTAATGGTATGCTTTCTCCTTCATTGACCTTACAAAATTCTTCTCATCAAGGTTGTCCCCTTGCTCCCTTTATGTCCTTTTAGCAGATACTCTTTGCTATCTTTTTCAACATGCTGTCTCAAATAAGCTTATTCAAAGTATCTTACTACTAGGAAAGCTACAACCCTTAAATCTTTGTGGACAAAGAGGTGTCATTCATACAAAATTTTTCCTAGATGAAGTGACTCATACTTTGGACATATTAGAAATTTGTTGTACTATTTCAAGGTCTAAATTGGTTATACATAAAATTGAGTTCATTATGACTTTCCCTAGCTCTTAGCCACCTTGGGTCCTTAATGAATGGTGAGAGGTGAAGCATGGCAATATTACAAGATACATTGGAATCCCCTTTAGAATTTGAGTCTTTCTTTAAGAGATGTGGAATTGGTTCCTACATAAAATTGAAAACAAACTTATGAATTGAACCAGCATGTTTTTTTCCATGGATGATAAAATCCAAGTTGTCAACAAAATTCTTTTGGCAAGTCATGTTTACATCTCTTCTTCTTGGCAATCTTCTAACTATTGCTATAATCAGCTGACCCAACTTATTCAAAACTTCCTTTGGGCTAAGCGGGGCAATAGAAAAGGTTTGCTCATTACTTCATGGTCACATTGCATCCAACCAACACAAAACGGAGGGATAAGTACTACATAAACCCATATACTCAAGGAATTTTTCTCACTATGAAATGGATTGTAAGAGTGTACTGAATGTTGATGATCCTTGAAAACACCTTGTTTGACACTGCATTCAAACTGCTATTGTTGGACACTCTTGGGGTTTAGTTAGCTGGAAAGATATGATTCTTCTTATCCTGTATTTTAAGATTCATGCTTCACTCACCTTCAACTCCATTTGGAGAGCCTATCAAACTACATTAAAAAATTAACTTGGTATGATTAGAGCTTAAGCCATGGTTTAAGTTTCACTTCTTCAATATGGTGGAACCATCTCATCCAACAAGACAATATTCCTCTTGTTAATGTTAAGAACCTCAAAGGTAGACATCTCTTTAAAAGGCATTCAAGTTTTTTGGGACTTATGGGACCCTATGACTTTTAACTGGAAAACATGATAGCAACTTAAGTCTCAATTCAATCTTGTTAGAAACATGGTTCTTGTTGCACCAAAAGATCACCCTTTTAATACCTGATACAATCGTGAGATTTAATGAATCCACGAGAGATGATTAAGCCATGTCAAAATCTTGAGCACTGTGTTGTACAACACAAGGAGACCAAGGGCACACACCTTGCGACAATCCCCCCCCCAATGCAAGTGAGGGGTTTGAACTTGTGACCTAGGCTATGATACCACTTGTTAGAAACATGGTTGTTGTTGTACTAAAAGATTGACCTTTTAATACTTGATACAATCACAAGATTTAATGAATCCATGGGATGCGATTAAGCAATGTCGCAAACTTGAGCATTGTGCTACACAACACAAGGAGACCAAGGGCACACACCTTGCAACAAATCTTCCCTCAACCTACAAGTCCCCAATCAAAAAAATCTAGTAATTCGTTAAACCTGGTTGATTTGTCTCATGTCCACACCATGTCATGATAACTTCCCCAAAGATTGGAAGTGGCCAAACGATAAAAAACATTAGAGCTTTCTGTCTCAAGTCTAGGTATAAACAATTACTCCCATCCATTCTCTTATCCCACTAACTTAACCTTAAATGACACTACAACTTTAATAGAATGAGATGAAATAAATTAAACTCTTTATGGAAATCTAAAGCTGATGCCAAGCTCAGATAGTTGGCTTGGAAAATTCTCCATGTTAAAATATATATTGATAAACAACTTAAATTCATTTTGCCACCTCCATCCTACCCCTTTTGCCACAAAATATAAACTACGAGACATACATTCATACATTGTAGTTTTTCTCCCATGCTCAACATCTTTGAAACTTTCTCTTCACCACCTTCCCTTACCTATTTCCCCAAACTTGGTCTTGGAGAACTGCTCATCTGACTCTCCCCATTTCACTACATTATTTCTCAGCCCATCAGACACATCAACCTTGAGCATTTTTGGAGATTCCGATGTTAGGCTGCCCTCTCTCATACTTGTCATTATCTTCAGTCTGAGACTATGATTATATCTTTACAGGCCCCTTTTCTTCAATCTACTCTTGAGGCCAACTCCGAGCTCAAGAAGGACGAAGGACTTAGATGATTTACAAGTTCATCTCAGAGCTTTTGACCCTAATTCTAAACTCCAAAACTTCAAAAACATGGATACCATAGAGATCAAGATGGTAAGGGAAAAACAAGTTCTTAAAACAGACATGGATATCATCAGTGTTGCTACACAGAAGATGATGATGTGGATACTGCAAAATGGGAAAAAATTCATCTATTCTAAGTTGGATGGCTTCAGAAATTTCTATACTTCTTGTTCTCGAGTCATTGCTTATGATGAGTCCTCCGAAGATCAATAAGGTGAAGAATACCTCTGAAGATGAACTGCCAAAGATTGACTCAAAGGTGGAGGATTGTAATTTCTGCGAGTAGTTAACGAAAATGTTAAGTTGGATTAGAGTGAACAAGAATACAAGACAAGCAGCTAATCTTTCAAGCTGGAATCCTTTGTCTGAACATAATCATAGGCATCTGAGTCAAATACCTTGCAGGAAAATAGAAAATTGCCCAAATCGCTGAAGCTTCTTTGAAAAAATGTATATTAGGCTGATATCTGGAGAATCATAAGTTGGGCTGTGGGTATATATATAGGGTATGGAATATTATAGAGAAAATGGGATTCTACATACCGGTGAAATTAAGCGAAGAGAAAACTGGTAAATCAATTTATACGACTAAGAAATGAGTGCTGCAAGGAAGAGGAGAGGTAGAGCGCAAACAGAAACTGTCAAAGTCCTTGAGCGTGTTAAGCTTGGGTGATACCAAGTACAACAGAGGAGCAACCTTAGTTTGGATAAGTGTGCACTGTATATTGAACATAATATTGACTCAATATCATTAAAATAATTGAATTTAAGAAGTTTCGATCAATTAGCAACTGCTCTGATAGCTCAGTTGGTTAGAGCACCCGTTTAGTAAGCGGGAGGTCTTGAGTTCAACTCTCAATCAGAGCATGACATTGACGGATTGTGCTTGTAGTAGTTTCATTTTCGCTCAATTTAAGATTCAAACATATGATGTACACCAATTGTTGATGGATGCACCTCTAATTCTAACACATGAGGGACACCTCATGTTCACTTGATCAAACAAATCAAGTTACTGATTCAAACCATTCTATTAAACATGATCGATCCAAGTTAAGCATTGTATCACATATTACAAACCAACCTACTAACAAAAGCGAGGGCCAATAAATCCTAACAAAAGCGAGGGCCAATAAATCCTATCCGAGGGAGTGCACCATCTTGCCTTCTCTCCTCTCCAACTAATTGAATAAAGGGAGAGAATTTATGAAAGCATAGTTTCATTTGTCTAGCATCAATTCAATTTTTTTAAGTGACATGTGATGGGCACTAAGAATTGGGTGTCAATTTTAGCTTTGAATAAGTATTCTTCACAAAGGAGAGGAGTACAAATTATAAACCAGCACCATCTTGCCTTCTCTCCTCTCCAACTAATTGAATAAAGGGAGAGAATTTATGAAAGCATAGTTCCATTTGTCTAGCATCAATTCAATTTTTTTAAGTGACATGTGATGGGCACTAAGAATTGGGTGTCAATTTTAGCTTTGAATAAGTATTCTTCACAAAGGAGAGGAGTACAAATTATAAACCAGCACCATCTTGCCTTCTCTCCTCTCCAACTAATTGAATAAAGGGAGAGAATTTATGAAAGCATAGTTCCATTTGTCTAGCATCAATTCAATTTTTTTTAGTGACATGTGATGGGCACTAAGAATTGGGTGTCAATTTTAGCTTTGAATAAGTACTCTTCACAAAGGAGAGGAGTACAAAATATAAACCAGCACCATCTTGCCTTCTCTCCTCTCCAACTAATTGAATAAAGGGAGAGAATTTATGAAAGCATAGTTCCATTTGTCTAGCATCAATTCAATTTTTCTAAGTGACATGTGATGGGCACTAAGAATTGGGTGTCAATTTTAGCTTTGAATAAGTATTCTTCACAAAGGAGAGGAGTACAAAGTATAAACCAACCTAGTACAAAGTATAAACCAACCTACTGACAAAAGGGAGGGAGGGAGAAATCCCTCCGCAAATGAATGAACAAAAAGAGGGAGTACACCATCTTGCTTTCTCTCCACTCCAACTAATCAAATTAAGGGAAAGGGTTTATGAATACCTACTTCCATGTGTCTAGCATCAATTCAATTTATTTAAGTGACAAGTGATGGCCACTAAGGTTTGGGTGTTGATTATAACTTTGCAGAAGTATTCTCTACCAAAATTATCTCTCATCATTACTAAGAAAAATCAACCAAGGTTTGGCATGGTAATTTTTCTATAAGTACACCATAAAGTATCATTTTCAACCAAAAAATAGATTTTATAAATAAATGGTCCCTAAGTGAGGTTTTGGTCTATATTCAATGAGATAATATTATTTTGATTGCTTAGCTTCTTAAATATGCTATTGTTTAATGAGAAGCAATGGCTAGACCAAGTGCAAAGTGATCAACCTTTTTTAAATAGTTGTATGAGACATCACTTTACAATTTCAATGCATCAACAATGCTATTGAAAGATTATGAAGAAGTGTATATGCTTCAAATTGTTTCTATAATCCTTTCCTATTTTTCAAAATTTGTAGCATAGGGTAAGTGCATCAAAATGGGGATAAAAAAAATTAGTGAAAAGTGTAATTTTAGAATAAATACATACATGCTTTGTAAAACATGTACGAGGCATTACATATGCACATTCTAATGCATGCATGTTAAGAGACATAGCATTATTGTTAAGTGCCATAATATTTCCCACTAAACCTAGTGCAACTAAAGCTTGCACACAACTCAATGGATACACTTATCTAATATTAACCAACTTTATGAGTCATAATGTACTTAATATATATGTCAACCCAAAAACGTATTACCTAAAAATGATGTTGGCTCTAAATGTACAACAATAGATTCCTAGGGATTGAAATCCTAGAGTTGTTTAGAACAAGAAAGAATTCAAACTTTGCAAATAAGAAAATAAATGCGTATAAGGTAGGAATATATTCCATAACTTCATTATCAAACTAGGAGTTACATAGTAGATCAGTACGGGTCTAATGTAGATGTTGCAAGCTAACAAATAGACCTATTAGCTATAATAATACTCATAATATTGAAATAATGAAAAAACCATGTATGACAAGAAATTGAATGTTCGATTGTCTTGACAAAATCTATATTACATGTATACAAAATCCAACATCCCTAATTATGGATTACATATTACATACTTGATTTTTGTATATTTATTATTCTTATATGTACCTAATCATCACATTTATGTTCACCACTCTCAATTGTAGGAGGACATATTGTTTTAGTAATGAGAATAATCAAATGAAACTTGTGAAGCTCTCATAGAAACAAGATTCTTATATGAGTATAACAAAATATAAATTTAAGGTAGCTTGATAGCTATTAGACTCGCACAATAAATCCACCATGTACCAAGCTGCAATACAATGCCCTCATAAAATAGGATTCCCTTCTAGGGCTAGTAAAGGCAACATGATCTCTATGGTCAAGTCTATTATCTAATGATAAACAACCCAAATTTACAATGATAAAATATATACAAAATGTGGCTTTCAATTATGTGACCCTTGAACCTCCCACCAAAGGATCCATCCCCCCAAACCCCGCAAGGGGAGTACCCTCCATTGCAACACTTGACACTTGGTATATTTACCTCTCATAATTGCAAGGTCGAGACACTATTTTTTCTAACATTCTCCCACTTGTCAAACACTTTGCAAGAGAAACAAGAGGATCAATGTCATGATTTAATTGCTAGGAGTCGAGAGGCCGATACACCCCAAACATCATTTAAACTTCTCAATGATCACATGCTTAGTTAAATATTCCACAAAATTCATCAAAATCTCTTTCACCTTGCAATTCTTGACCATATCTCTAACAAAATGATACTATACAGGTAAGTGTACCAAGATGGTGAACAAAAAGGGGAGTATAAGTGGCCACCTTCTTTTTCTTTTTCTTTTTGGTGAAAATGGGTAAACTTGAACTTCAAAGAGATATTTGAAGATCATGCACTAAAAACTATGAGTTGAGAAAAAAATAAGAATTCTAGTCCTTTGAATCTAGTTTCTAAACTACTATTTTTAGAAAAAATTGGATAAGATTAAGAGGGTTAAACATTTCACGCACGAAAAATTGTTCCTGATTTTTTCAGAAAAATATAACATAGCTGTTTTCGTGTGCTGCACAAAATATATAGTTAGATATACTAGTTTGCAAAACCCTTTGGTAGGATGATAGGTAAGAGTGAGCTCTATAAGTTGTGTATTTTTTTGTAATTTTTTGTTGAGTATTTTTTTTTTTTATGATTTTTTGAAGTGACTACATCTTGAAAATTTGGTACCTATTCGTGCCCTGGGCATAACTTGCATCAAAATAATTGAAAATGAAAACTTCTTTTTTTAAAAGTGTATAGAATCTAGTGTACAACAATAATATGTAATTTATTTTGAATTTGGTCAGGTATATCAAAAGTTATTAAAACAATGGTAGACATATGTTTGTGAGGACTATCAAGACACTAGTAAAGAAAATTAAAGTTTACTATGTTAATGTTGTCCAAAAATAGAAAAAATTATATGGTCAGAAAACTAAGAAGACGTGTGAGATTATGGTGGTAATTTTAGAGATACCCACTTGATCATTTGTAAACCTAATGATGACAAAGTTGAGAAATCATGTTGGAAGATGAAAAAATGTGTAAAGGGACAAAAATGGGGGGAAAATGGGCTTGCAAGCCTTAGGATCATTTTCCAACCCTCTTACCAAGCCAAAACCCGCACAGGTTTTGAAAAACAAAAAGTACTATTCATAGTTCTTCATAACCCACACGAGTTTTGAAAAACAAAAAGTACTATTCATAGTTCTTCATAACTTGCACAGGTTTTGAAAACCAAAACATACTATTCATAGTTCTACATAACCCATGCAGGTTATGTAGAACTAAAACCATTATTTTGTGTTTCACAAAACCCGTACGGGTTATGAAGACATAATAATGTATTCTTGTAAACTTAGCATTTACTACACATATGTACAAACACACATATAATATGTGTTTATTTATGTATATATTCATATCTATAGTTATATATACATATATTAATATATATATATATTAATATATATATATATATTAATATATATATATATACATGCATGTCTCCCTTATTTTCCTCTCTCTCTCTCATCTTACTTCCCCATCACTGTATTTGTCTATTCTAAGCCCTAATTATCCTCCTTGAGTTCTATCTCATCTCTCTCCCCCTCACACTTCTCTCTCTGCCTAGTCTCTCACCCTTTTCTCCTTCTCATTCTCTCTCTACCTCATGTCTCTCACCCTTTTCTACTTCTCGTTCTCTCTCTACCTCATGTCTCTCACCCTTCTCTTGCTCTCTCTCCCTATCCAATTCTCTCTCTCTCTCATTATCCTATCCTATTCTCACCCTCTCCCCCTTCTCTCTCTTTCTATCCCCCTCCCTCTCCTTCTCCCACCTCTCCCTCCCTCTCTCTATATCTTACCCTATTCTCTCTCTCCCCCTATACCTATCTTGACCCTACTCTCTCTCTCTCTCTCCTATTCTCCCCATCTCTGTCCTCCCTCTCCCTCTCTCCCAATCTCCTCTCTCTCACACCCTCTCTCTCCCTCCCCCTCTCCTTATCCTATTCTCTCCCTCTCTTCCTATGTCATATTCTCTCTCTTACCCTCTCTCTCTCTCTCCCTCCCTCTCCTCGTCTTCTTTTTAAAATCTCCCTCTCTCTCCCTCTCCCTCTCCTCCTCTCCTTTTCCCAATCTCCCTCTCTCTCCCTCTCCCCCTTTCCTTTTCCCAATGTCCCTCCCTCCCCTGTCTCTCTCTCTCGCTCTCCTCCTTATCCTATTCTCTCCCTCTCTTCCCATCCCCTGTTTTCTCCCCCCCTCTCTCTCTCTCTCTCCCTCTTTTCCTATCCCCTTCTCTCTCTATCTCTAACTCTCTTTCCCTCTCACCCTCTCCTTTTCCCAATCTCCCTCCCTCCCCCTCTCCTTATCCTAATCTCTCTCTCTCTCTCTCTCTCTCTCTCATTTTCCCAATCTCCCTCCCTCCCCTCTCCTTATCCTATTCTCTCTCTCTCTCTCTCTCTCTCTCTCTCTCTCTCTCTCTCTCTCTCTCCCCCTCTCCTTATTATATTCTCTCCTCTCTTCATATTCCCTATTCTCTCTTACCCCCTCTCCCCCTACTCTCTCTCTCTCTCTCTCTCTCCATCCCCCTCTCCTTATCCTATTCTCTCTCTCTCTCTATCCTTTTCCCAATTTCCCTTTCTCTCCCTCTCCCCCTCTCATTTTCCCTATCTCCCTCTCTCTCCCTCTCCCTCTCTCCTTTTCCCAATCTCCCTCTCTCCCTCTCCCCCTCTCCTTTTCCTAATATCCCTCTCTCCCTCTCCCTCCATCCCCCCTCTCTCTCTCTCTCTCTATCTCTCTCTCTCACTCCTTTTCCCAATCTCCCCCTCTGCTTTTCTTAATCTCCCTCTCTCTCTATCCCTCTCCCCCTCTCTCCCCCCCTCTCTCCCTCTATCCCCCCCCTCTCTCTCTCTCTCTCCTTTTCCCAATTTCCCTTTCTCTCCCTCTCCCCCTCTCCTTTTCCCAATCTTCCTCTCTCTCCCTCTCCCCCTCTCCTTTTCCTAATCTCTCTCTCTCTCTCTCTCTCTCTCTCTCTCTCTCTCTCCTTTTCCTAATCTCCCTCTCTCTCCCTCTCCCTCTCCTCCTCTCCTTTTCCCAATCTCCCTCTCTCCCTCTCCCTCCATCCCCCTCTCCTTATCCTATTCTCTCTCTCTCTCTCTCTCTCTCTCTCTCTCTTTCCCTTTCTCTCCCTCTCCCCCCTCCTTTTCCCAATCCCCCTCTCTCTCTCTCTCACTCTCTCCTTTTCCCAATCTCCATCTCCCCCTCTCTTTTTCCTAATCCCCCTCTCTCCCTCTCCCTCCATCCCATCCCCCCCCTCTCTCTCTCTCTCTCTCTGTCTCTGTCTCTCTCCTTTTCCTAATCTCCCTCTCTCCCTCTCTCCCTCTCCCTCCATCCCACCCCCCCCCCTCTCTCTCTCTCTCTCTCTCTCTCTCTCTCTCTCCTTTTCCCAATTTCCCTTTCTCTCCCTCTCCCCCTCTCCTTTTCCCAATCTCCCTCTCTCTCCCTCTCTCTCCCTCTCCCCCTCTTCTTTTCCTAATCTCCCTCTCTCCCTCTCCCTCCATCCCACCCCCCTCTCTCTCTTCCTCTATTCTCTCTCTTATCTGCCCCCCTCTCTCTCTCTCTCCTTATCCTATTCTCTCCCTCTCTTCTTATCCCCTATTCTCTCTCTCTCTCTCTCTCTCTCTCTCTCTCTCTCTCTCTCTCTCTCTCTCTCTCTCTCTCTCTCTCTCTCTCTCTCTCTCTCTCTCTCTCTCCTTCCTATCCCATTCCCTCTTTGTCTCTAATTCTCTCTTCGTCCCCCTCTCCTTATCCTATTCTATCCCCATCTTCTTACTCTCTAATCTCTCTCTCTTCCTCTCCCTCTCTTAATCCTATTCTCTCTCTCTCTCTCTCTCTCTCTCTCTCTCTCTCTCTCTCTCTCTCCCACTTCCTATTTGGTTCCTAGTTCTATATAACCCATATGGGTTATGCAAAACTAAGACAAAAACCTATAGTTTTGAATTACCCGCGAGTTTCTAAAAAGTATAATGTTCCTCAAAACCCGTACAGGTTTTGAGGAACTTTTCATTTTTTATTATAAAATATAATGTTCCTCAAAACCAATAAGGGTTTTGAGGAACTTTGATTTTTTACTATAAAATCTAAAGTTCCTCAAAACAAGTGTGGGTTTTGAGGAACTTTTGATTTTTTACTATAAAATATAATGTTCCTCAAAACCTGTATGGGTTTTGAGGAACTTTTGATTTTTTATTATAAAATATAATGTTCCTCAAAACCCGTACGGGTTTTGAGAATTTTTTTTTTTTTTAATTGTTTTTGGCTAGGCTTGGTTACCAAGCCTAGCACGTTTTTGAATTTCCAGAACACGCACGGGTTATGAAAAATTTCTTTTTTTTTTTGCATGTGGCCACTTTTCTGTTCACCATCTTGGTGCACTTACCCATACATCAATTTGCTTCATCCCGACATCAAATGTTATATTCTTAGCTAGGAAAATCATGGTAAAACCTTGCATTTTCTAGGGTTAACTAGCCATGCTTGGTCATCTATTTTTTCCCTATTTATTTAAGCCTTAAAGATTTCCCATGCCTTGGTCTCTTTTTCTTATGTTTTATCCTTGACTTGTTACAAGCATTGTCTAGTCAATTAAGTCATGACCCCAAGCCTTTAATGTAATTGTAAATTCAATCCTTGTGTCTTAGTCATGAGTTAGTTTGGGTTGTCCGGGTTAGTATTTCTTAAATTTTTCCTAAGTCCTAAAGTCATTATTGTGAAGCATAGTGTTGACACTTGGTGGTATTTTGCACACTAGCAAGCTCCATATATTTGTACCCTATCCAAGCTATAAGACTGTGAAATGATGCAACCTATTAGGTGGGTCCAAACCTCAAAATGGCTATCCAACCCTAAAATGCATCAAAACATCATTATCCATTATACATTATAAATAAATTATAATAAATATTCAATACATTCTAACGACTACATAACCAATAACCATTTCCCTTGAGAAGAGCCAAGAGAGTTATATTCCATCCAGGAAAGCTTGCTTTGATTGATTTTCCGCCACCCTGAAAGTATAGTGGTCAGAGTCTTATCAATAGTGTGGGAGTGAGGAATGGTGTTGCATGTCTTAGGCCTATAGTCATTTGAAGGATCCATGCCACACTTAGGCATGTGTTTTCATGAGAGGAAGTGCACGACCTAGTGTAGAGTGTAAATGTGTGAAAATATTACATGCGTCCAAGGAAGCCAACCGATGCGAAGGCCTATCTTCTGATTTGTAAAGCATCTTGGCTACATAAAGAATGATGATTGTCCAAGACTTTTCAAAGAACATGGTGGATTTTTAAAAGAAAATAGTCTCTAATGATCGTAGATCTTTTAGTGCCAATTCAAATCAATGGTGGATATTCAAAATTTTCAAAATAGTTAGTTGATGATGCTTTGTTTGCTCGAACGAGTAATAATGGTGGACACGATTTCTATCAGTCCCATTCTTGCACAATTTGATAGAATAAATGATGCAACATGGTTGCTATAACATCCATTTTTGCATTGCAAGAAGAATTGAGATAAATTGTGAGCTCTTTGTTATAATCCGAAGAAAATTAGGGTTCACAGGTAAAAGCAAGTAAGTGCATGTACTGAGTTGTGATCAAGTAAAAAATATTTTTGCTTTCTATTTCCTACTATATTTAGGGTTTATGTGCTTAATACTGTAACATGAGAAAAGCCTAATAAGGGTAAAATTTCTAAACCCCAATCGAAACTTGGAACCCTAAGCTTCGAAAAGAAATGAAATGAGTTGGTTAAGTGCTTAATCATCTACTTCAAAGGGATTGCATGATGAAGATCTTTTGATTTAGCTACCAAAGTCTTCTTGAAGAGCAATGTGGGTTTATGGACTTGCAAGTGTTGTCAACATTTTTGGTAGGTGTAGAGATGCGAAAATTCCTGTCACAGGTTGGCATTTGTTTAAATATTGGTATAAAAAGAGGTACTCTTGCTTCCTTATCAAATGCAAAGAATATGGACCTGGAAAAGGTCATGGTACCAAATGTTTTCATTAGCAATGTTGCTAGAGTTATAGCTAAGCAGATGTATAGAGCATAAAGGTTTTGCTTCATAATGGAGGGGAGATGATAATTATGATAAAAGAATGTATTTCAAAGGTCTTTGGTCCAAGATTTGATGTTAATATAGTTAACAAATTTAAAGTGTTTAGGGAAAAATAACGACAAAACAGGAGTAGTTATAGAATTATGCTACTCTCAAGTCATAGAATGAGAGGAATTGATAGAAAACCTATAAAGATTCCCCAAAATGTTCAGTTGAGCCTCTGAACATTGTTCTATTTGAGGACTATTTCATAAAGACATCTTGTGATTGGGGGAAGATGCCAAAGCCAAAATGCCAATTCATCACATTTACATGGTAGTAGATATATAGGATCTAAAGATGTTAAAAATTGGCATACACAATTGAATCTAGAAGCAAATATTGAATATAAACATGGATTGTGGAAATCTAATAGCTCTAATTGATAAATAATGAGTTTGACTATACCACATTCATTATAGCTAATATGCATGGATAGTTGGTTGTCATTAAGAAAACATGATAAAGAAGTGTATTTTAGATGGTACCTCTCTGCTATGTCATGTGTTCTTGTATGCTAGAAGAAAGATATCAAATTAAACCCTACAAGTAAAAGATGTTGATGACTCAAATGCAAATTCTCTTCATGTCTAATGGTGGACATATGTATGGGATATTATATTGTGATAATGCAAACTATGTGATTTTTGAAGAATATTTTGTCAAAAGAATTTTTATTTTCTTGGGAGAGGAGGAAGTCAAACCGCACAAAGAGATCATTAATTTCTTGAGACCAAAGAATAGAGTACCTGATTTGGGAATCCAACATAATTGGGGACATTGGTATCTCCATACCAATACCATATTAACAATAAGATTTTTTGGTTGCTAATTGAGCCCACATATTTTGCCAAAACATATTCCAAGGAGATTGACATATTTGGAGACCATTTAGTAGTTGAATGAATCTAATAAATAATATGTCAACTGAAAGGTTCTTTCTTCCTTTCTACCTCAAGGTTTTTTGATTTTATTGACACCAAAGAAGAAGGATTAGATCATATTTACTCAATATTTTGGTCATACAAGATGAGATTGAAGCCTACAAGGATCTTTGATCCTAAAGGATTCATTAGTTTGGTTAGATTAAGTATCAAGAGAACTCAATTTCTCCATGAGATCACATATGAAGAGGATGTGATTAGAAATTATCTAAGATTCAAGGAGGTGGTTGATAGAAGATCCAAATGGGTTGGTATAATGAGAGAAGAAGAATAGAGAAAAAGGCAACATTCTAACTATCTTGGAGCTTTTGCAGAAATGAAAGATTCCATCCTTAGGATACAAAAGATGTTGGAAAATGTTGGTGCATTAGTTGGATAGCCTCCTACAAAAGAGGATAGGCCAATATATCAACCAAAGAAGGATCCTCTTAATGTTTTCCCATCTTACATTTCCACTTTAAGGGGTTAGGTAATTTTTTCAATGCAACGAATCTCAATTTGCCGTTGCCCCTCAAGAACAACCACTACAGAAAATGAAGCTTGAGAAAACACCCTTGGTTTATTATTCAATCAGTGTTGAGGATGCAATTGATGTGGAAGATTTTGCAGAAACATAATTGGAGAAGAACTAGAGGTTAATCAACTCATATCTTCACCCCCAAGAGTGATGATTTTTGATATGCTGAGGAACATACTGGAGATCGATCTTAGGTATAACAGTGATGACACCAATAATATAAGAGCTTTGGCCTATTCTCAATTCATGTCAGATGATAATTTTGTAAAGACTCAAGAATTCAAAGATTTTTTGTTGAGAATAAAAAATTAAAAGTTTCAATAGAGAATTAATACAACCAAAGGATAAGTAGATCCCTATAGGTATGAAGAAATAATGCAACAAGTGTTAAAATATGCACACTTTAAAATTAGCAAGATCAATCTTGAAGAAGGAAGAAAGTTGGTACAAAACAATGGATTATTGTTACTCCCATATTAGGATATTTATATTGCAATTCTTCTAGATACAATAAAAAAGAGAGATGAAGAGATTTTTTCTATAGATTAGCAAGGAAAATAAGCTTTTTTGGATCAAGTTTTAATATGTAGAGTTTCAAAGTTTGGCAATTTGGTTCATGAAACAAAATACAAGTAAGCCTAAGATGGCATATAATATTCAATAATTGATAGGAAATCTCATTGTCAAGATATTATCAGATACCACTACCCCCAAGTTGCATCCTTTGTAATAAATACATCTTTTTAGAGTGAAGCAACAACTAAAAGGTTGCAAGAATATTTTGGTAAGTTGCAAGAAAATTATATGAAGGATGTGGTAGAGTTAATTAGATGAAATCGATCCAAACATCACCTTTAAGTGTCACAATACCAGTTGCTTCTACTCCTTATAGCTTAGCAAGTCCATCATCATAAGAAAGGAAAACTTTGATTGCATAAATTAGGGAGTTGAAGAAGCAGGTGTAGGAAGATAAAGGAAGGAGAATGAATAAGGTGAATAGTATTGTTGGACCAATAACCTTATATATTATAGGTTGTCAAGAATAATGAATAAGCTTGATGATACATAAAAATATTTTCTTCATTTGAGATCATCATATGTGAAATATATGAGAGATTAGGAGAGTTTGAAGGAGATAACAAATAAATGGACTCATCTGTGAGCAAACTTCTGGAATTGATTGTGTGTGGGTTTTTGAATAAATGTTTCAGATCACACTCTGTGATCCATCACCAGGATGAAAGAGAGCGCTAGAAGCAAAAGATTGATTCAAAACTCGCACACAATCAATTCCAAAAGTTTTCTCACAAATGAATTCTATGGATTGTGGAAATCTCATATCATCAAATAAATGGACTCCAAAGATTGTAGTCATGAAGTAAGATCATAAATTTGCAAGGTTTGATTCACAAGTCCCTAATGATCTGATAGCAATTGATGACATGCCGATTGTACTTGGAGATGTTATTACATTCATATCAAAATTGGATATTCTGATAAAGGATAAGCTGAAAATGTTGGAAAACATATAAAAAAGAATCATGCGGGATATTGTAGATGATTTTAGGATAATCAAGCCATTACATCAATGGAAGGGAGAATTATACATTATAATGCCTACCTTATCTTCATTCATATGTGTTTTAAGGATGATCTCGATATAATTTTACTGAATAGCACATTGGATGAGTTAATTATTTTAGAGATAAGTCTTAATGATTTCATTAAAAAGGCTAGGACAATATTGGATGCAAAATATGTTATACATGAGTAAAGAATAAAAAAATTGCTTTCTTTCCAATAGCCTTCAAAGAAAATTTGTGCAACTTTGATAAAGAAGTATGATAGATAAGGTATATTTGCATTTCAATCAGTCATCATGCTTCGACAATCAACATCCTACTCAATAGATGACTTGGTTTTGAAGATTTTGATAATTATCCTGCAGGGTTACAATTTTGGCTTACGTGGCAGTGTCATAATCAATCTCAATCCTCTCCAATGGCTACAATTGATTCAAGACGGTTTCTTTGAAGCGAAGATCATATCTTGTAATGGGCACTAGGCCTCAAATATCTTTTATTAAATGAAAAGTTCAAATGTAACAAAAAATATTCTTATATTAGTCCCCTAGACACCATGTGTAAAGGTCTTTGCCTAGGCAAAAGACA
This sequence comes from Cryptomeria japonica, assembly GCF_030272615.1. Lineage (NCBI taxonomy): Eukaryota > Viridiplantae > Streptophyta > Pinopsida > Cupressales > Cupressaceae > Cryptomeria > Cryptomeria japonica. The sequence goes on along the minus strand of NC_081409.1, from coordinate 714,059,148 downwards.
AACTAGATAGGCGGCTTACCAAATAGATAATAATTAGCATAATGAGGGCGACTATATGATTGAATCATGATCATGGGGTAGCCCAGTTCTAATTCCACACACACATATATAATTTGGTCTGAATATCAACTTCATAAGTTAAATTTCAATTTTATTTTCACATTTTTGCATTGCTCAACAAGTGCTTATTGCCTCATTTCTCCATGAGACTAGTGTGATTCTAATTTCAATGCATTCCATATTGTAAGATGCAGATAATTATCTACTTGCATAACTATATTTTTATTTTAAATTTATATAAAAAATGTCGATAGATATATCATTATGGAACTGACTATATCCAAAAAAAAAAAATCAGATTCTATTAATAAGAAAGTTTCATATATAATATCAAAGAAAGCAAAACCAATTTACAATTTGATTATAAATTTCATTCAAAATCAGATTAAAAGTTTAAAATTATTTACTCTCATTTCATATAAATTGAAGGAATCCGTGCTGTTGAAATCTTTATATGTATGAAGCTTTAGTAAGCCTTAATTTATTATCCAAACTATAAAATAGAATGTAATATGTGACCATGTACATGCTATGCAACACCAAAACAATAATCTAAAAGCCCTTTGAGAGTTGCAATAGTCTGAAAAAAAATAAAAAAATCCAATTTTCTATGCCCTGCGTGAGAGTTATATGAAAAATTTACCAAAGAAATAAACAGATATGTATTTAAGAATACATTTTCCAAAAATAGCTACTGCAGTAGCAATAGTGTTAAGTCAACATCTATAAAAATTAGGCTTGCTAAGTATTGAATTGACATCTATAAATGTATTGAATATGGGGAGATATTGTTAGATATAATTAAAAATAAGAAAAATATAAGGAACAAATTAAAAAATCCAGACTTTGTAGGATTAGGTAGGCTACCGCGCCAAAACATTGGCGCCGCCCAGACTTGAACTGGAGACCTTCAGTGTGTTAGACTGACGTGATAACCAACTACACCACGGCACCGTCATATAAAATTTGATTTATAATAAATTATACTATTAACATCATGCCTTCCATTTTACGCGACGCTTTCAATAAAATACGATAATAAAAAACGCTGGAGTCTAGTAAAGTGGAAATAGAAGCAATAAGAAACTAACCCAATGTTCGAATAATTTTTAATCTACATGATAAACCAAATGCTCTGATAGCTGAGTTGGTTAGAGCACCCGTTTAGCAAGCGGGAGGTCATGAGTTCAACTCTCAATCGGAGCAGTGGTAAAATTACTGTTCCCTTGAATTAGCATTTATGCAGCATCTAAAGCGAAATAATATTATAGTTATTTTAGCTTTAGCTATAGCTATGTATAAAAAGTTTATTATATTTTGTGACTCATCTTTAGATGATGATTATAAAGAATCGTCTGAAAAAATTCACACATTTATTTGTAACTCATCATAAGATAAAGAATGGTTTTGATGATGATAGGAAATAATTATATAAAAAAAATAAAATAGAAGTCATTCTTATGAATATCATGGATTATTTAAATATTATGAATTTTATTGATAAATATATTTTTTGATTGTTATATATTGATAAATACAAGATATACTTTTTGATTGTTATATATCGTAAATATTATGAATTTTATTGATAAATATATTTTTTGAACAAGATCTCTATTGTTATAAGAATAATATGTGCAGTTTATGAGACATTAACATGGTATGTTCCTAGTCCCCAAATAATAATATGTGTGATTTGACTTTTGCATTGAATTTTTTTTTTCTACATAAGCAATCACACCTCTTGCAAAACCTTAACCATAGCATGTTTTTAAAGGTCAATTTGATCTTGAAAATGCTTATTTAACTTAACTTTTCCAAAAAGAAAATGATCGTACATTCAGTCCATCCACTTCTGTATCCTCTAGTACATGTTTACCTTTTAGGACATCACCACCACTACACACATTGCCTCCATTGTTGCAATTATATATACTCTAGCACAATAAGATTGCATACTACAAGTCTTCAACTAATTCATGCTTAAAAAAGCTAGGGGCTTGGCTAAGACTAAACTTCTCAACATGTCCAAAGTACACTATTTTCTCGTTATTCCAATCGAACAATTCTTGTAACAACAAATACAAGTGTTAATAGGTTAAAGTGATTTCTAACAAGTATAGAGGATGTAACTATCTATATTGGACACTATAACATCCAAACAATGTATGCAACACAAACTCTAATGAAGGGCTACCAAACAAAGCAACTTATTAAAACACATATACAAAAATTACAATAAATACAAATCTACAAGAACTCAAAAAATATAATTTATTAATATGTGAAAAATTCATTATAACTTGTTGCAAGATGAAATTTCAAGATTTAAGATCCTATAACAATTATGGTAGATAGAACTTTTCTAGACTAAGAGATAATCACCAAATAAAGAAAGCTCATGTAAAATAAACAATCACAACCTATTATTCATCATTAGCGAACACTTATTGGGTAAAAAATAAATTCTATATAAGCAATCACACCACTTGAAAAACCTTAACTAAAGCATGTTTTTAATGGTCAATTTGATTTTCAAATACTTAATTAACTTTTCCAAAAAAGAAAATGATCCTTACATTCACTCCATTCACTTCTCTATCCTCTAGCACGTGTTTTCCTTTTAGAACATCATCGTCACCACACACATCACCTCCATTGTTGCAATTATATATACTCTAGCATTATAAGATTGCATACTATAACTCTTCAACTAATTCATGCTTAAGAAAACTAGGAGCTTGACTAAGACTAAACTTTTCAACATTTCCCAAGTACGCTATTTTCTCATTTTTCCAATCTAGCAATTATTGTAACAACAATACAAGTGTCAATAGGTTAAAGTGATTACTTACAAGTATGAAGAATGTAGCTATCTATAATGGACACTATAACACCCAATCAATGTAGGCAACAATGAAACTCTAATGAAGGACTACCAAACTAAGCAACTTATTAAAACACATATCCAAAAATTTATTAATAAGAATATGTCCAAGATCTAAAAAAAAATAGTTTATTCATATTGGAAAAAATCATTACAACTTGATGCAAGGTCAAATTTCAAGAATTAAGATCTTGTAAAAATTATGGAAGATAAAACTTTTATAGACTAAGAGATGATCACCAAATGAGGAAAGACCAAGTAAAATAAACAATCACAAACTATTATTCATCACAAGTTGATCCTTATTGGGAAAATAATTTATCATGGCATAAATCCTCAATGAGTTGGCTCCAATTAGATGTGTCATCATAGAAAGGAGGGGTGCACCCTCATGTTAATGCAAGTGTGATCTAGGGCCCAAATAAAGAAGCAAGAGGGCACACAAGGCTGTCCAGTCTAAAGGTTGTAAAGGAAATAACAAAAAGTAAAACAAACATAAAGAAAATAACAAATATTTTGGATGAAATAGAATTGCTAAAGAACTAGAGAGTCTTCTACATTAGACACTCTAAGTAAGAAAAATAGGGAGGTCCCTTACTCATGTAACCTTATATAATTTTTAAATATTAATGGACCATAGAGTCTAAATTATATTGGTGTTAACCATGATGCCTCTAGAGCGCTTTTAATTTTAAACATATTTTGCTTACCATAAGTTCCTTTGTAGGTTCTCTTCTAAAATACACATTCAATTTGTTATCCTTGGCCAATGGATTTTTTTTTCAAATCTAGAGGCTCTAAACACACAAAGATTCTACTACATTTATTTAATGTCTTGCATTAGTCTGTGATACTCATGAAGATCCATATTCCTAAAAGTGAGAGAGATATACAACTACTATAATAATTTTAACTCATATGCACTAAGGAAAACCTTCTTTAGGTTTGCAACACCCAATCTTCTTCTACTATAGCTTGTCTTAGGTACCCCTATCAAAAATTTCTTTTTTAAGATGAGCTAAGACTAGGTCGACTACAAATTTTGTTTTTCCTTTTTCTTCGTATTTGTATTTTCCTTATATTTATAATTATTTTTAGGTAGGAATTACTTGACTTCTTTATGGACATTTTAATATGTATGAAAACCTATAAAGACAGTATACTATGTACTTTTCTCCCACCATGATCTGTTAGTTCTACCACCCCTCTAATATTACAACCGTACACCATTTGCAATAGCATTTTTCTAATACTTTGATTAATTTGTAAGAAAAAAAATTACTATGTCAATGCTAAGTCCCACTGCTCAGGTTTGTCTCTAACTAAATAACTTAACAAGTTTCCTAAACCCTTATTAATCACTTATGTCTATCCATTAGTCTAGAGGTGTTCAGTAGAGATGAAATATAGATTTTTATTATTCACCTCCATAAGGTCCTCCAAATAAGACCTATGAGCTTGGTCACCTTGTTAGAAATAATGTTGGAAGGCAATCTATGAAATATTTACCACCTTAAAGATTAATAATTTTTCCATGTTAAATCCATCACCAATTTTTCAGTATGGAATGAATTGCACTATTTTGGATAGGTGACCAATTATCACAAATATTGAAGGATAAAAGTATAAATGTGTGTCACACAAGTTTATAAAGAAAATGATTAACACAAACATAAATCTTCAACTTCGACCACATAAAAGTGATCTATATGTTTTGAATTTAAAAATGATTTAAACCAATGAAATGTAGAGCTCTTGATGAAGTTTATTCTTGTAATTTAAAAAAAAAATACATTTTGATTTCTTTTAAAAATTTAAGAGTAGAATTTGAATTGCTAAAAAATTATTCCTCCTTGATCCTTATCAATGGTTTTCTCTACCCATTTTTTCAGCTTCATGTAGGCTCACACAAGGTAATCAATATTTTTCACCCTATTTGTTTAAGTTTATCGCAAAAGATCAAGTAAATTGATTAATTTTCAAAGGGCTAATGGTTGCATTTAGGGTTGATCTCAGCCTAGCGACTTGGATTCTCAATCTCACCTTTATTTTGTGGACAACATATCTTTAATGGGTGGCTTCAATTAGAGAATTGACAAGTCTTAAGAAAGTATTTATATCTAGTTGATTCTAGTTGAAATAAATTAATGAAAATGAGTCCAATATTTTCTTCTTTAATTCTCCAGAGATAAATCAACAAATAATTGCAAATATCCTTCATTTTCAGATAGGAAAGATCCATTTTGATTATTTTGGAATTGATCTTGATTGTTTCCAAATTGATCTTGATTGCTTCAGGTGGACGTGGATGTGCGATTGGTCGGAGATGATAGCGAATGGATTGTCGGTGTTGTTCCTATGGACGGTGTTGGTGATCTGTGCATGCCCGCCTCCCTCACATTTGGGTGTGGGGGAATGATTTGGGACCCAGATGGAAATTCAACAACATGGACCTTCCTAGGGTTTGTGAGCTCTCCTTTCCCCTTGGGTTGTCCTTTATCCTTGGGGTGGGGTGTTCTGTTTGATGTTGCTTTGGCCCTTCTCATGGTGGCAATATCTTTTTTGGTACCCTGGCTCAAGGCCATGAGGGTGGGTCCATGCACTGTCTTCTTCCAGTTCTCTTTTCCCTCTTTTTATTGCTTGATCTAGTAGGATTTTGGGGTTTTTTATAGTTCTTTTGGTTCCTTTTATGCCCTAGAGTTTGTTGGTAGATCTTATGACACGCTGTCTTCTTGGGTCCAACCATGTTTTTTATTGCAATATCTCTTGGCCTGCCCTCTCTCTGCAACTTGGGTTCTCTTTAGTTAGCTTTATTGAGGCGACCCTTCCTTCTCTAGCTGAGGAGATGGATGGTAGTGAAGACAACTTCCCTCCTATAGAGGTGGAGTTGGGTGTTGTGGTGTAGTCTGGGTGTACCTATCCTATTGAGGTGGATAGAAGCCTTGCTATTAGAGGTGCGACTTTCTGATGCTTTGAGGGTGTTGGCTTCATCCAGATGGTTTTGGGAGCCATTTCAAATCCCATTTTGATGGTTAGGGGAGCCTATCAAAACCCCTGTGTTTTAGTTCAACTTTATGGTGGTTTTGGGAGCCATTTTAAAACCCAAATCGAAGGTTAGGGGAGCCTTTCAAAACCCCCTTGTTTATGTCTAGGTGGATGCTAACAATTTTGAAGGGCCCAACTTAGATTGGGATAGTTTTTGGTTAAGGGTCAGGCTACCCTCTTGCTACTTTATTTTTCTATATATGGGTAGGCGAATTCAGAAAATCCCTGATGTTTATGTGGGAGTCTATAGAATTCATCTAAAGGCTTAGGCTATGTTGCTAGCAGGTTTTGTAATGATTTTCTCTAAGTTTGGTTGGCTTATTTCTGCTTGTGGTTGTGCTGGCATTAGCCAGATCTGTTGAAGTGGTCTGCTGATTTTATTTGACTATCCTTTTTGGAATAAGTTTCATTGTAGGTTCCAGATCCTGGTAAAATCTAAGGGTTTCAGATCCCTTCAAAACCTGTTGTTCGAGTCCTCCTCAAAACCTATTTTTCCCTTAATCAAAAACATTTTGGATCACACTCCATGATCCATCATCAGGATGAAAATAGAGAGCATGCAAAAGTAAAAAGATCATGGATCATGGAGTGTGATCCGAAACGTTGATGCAAAATACTCACACACAATCTAATCCGGAAACAATCAAGATCAATAACTCATGGATTGTGGAAAATCGATGTCTCTTACTTTGGAATTCTCATATCCTTGAATAAACTCAAAAGAGAATAGTGGATGAATATTTTACAAATATTTCAAATTAAGGTTAGTGATTGGACCTTCAGATGGTTGTCCTTTGCAAGGATGTTTATTATATTAAAGTTTTTGTTACAAGGTCTTCTTATTAATAGATTCTCTGGGTTATCTAATCCTAAAATATTTCTTAAGGAATTTGATATGCTATCTAGAATGTTCCTATGGGTGAGGAATTAGGAGACTCGAAAAATAAGTTAAGTGTGACAAATTCTACATGCTGAAAAATTGGCAATCAAGGTCTTTGACAAGTGGAGCTTAATTTCCAAGGCCTTGCTACTAAATTTTTTTAGAAGTGGTATAAGAATCCTACACAACCTTAGACAAGTATTTTAAGCATTTAGGAGGGGTTATAGATGAGGATGTTCCTAGAATTGTTCTTCTTGAAAAAATTGTATGATATAGGGTATAGTCAAGAGGGGAGCTACAATTTTTAAGGAGGGCCTCTTTTAGATTATTAGAAATGGGAAAAAATATATTTTTAAATTAATTGGGATATGCATTCTTTAATCCTTGCTTCATTCCCCTCAGGTTGAAGTCATTAGGTAATTTTTTTTTAATGCAGAGTGGTTGAAGACCTAGCTAATTTTAAAATTCCATTAGACTTGTGAATTCCCAATAATTCCAATGGGACAAGCCTACAAATTATCCAAGAGAGAGAACTCCTAAAGCCCGTGATACTCTTGCTTCCATTTTGACCAAGAGATATTGTTGTTATTTGGATGGATAAAATAATATATCATGGGGACACGATTCAAAATGTGCATATTAGTTGCTCATGGAAATCAAGTTTTAGAGAGAAAAAAGAGGGAGATAAGGAAAGACCCATGGTGGAAGAAAATTTAGAATAATGATTATTGGCGAAAATGTAATATTTTTATCTAGGTGGTCTATTCCAACAAGTGCCAAGTATGTGGGATAATATCAATAAGAGAGGTTTTCAAGGACCATCTAAGTGTGTATTTTATGATAGCAATGAAGAAAATTTTCCTCCCCTCTTTTTTTGATGCCCCCTTTTTGTTTGTAATGTATAGATAGTGGCAGACTAAGTGAAACTTGCCTACAATTCATGCTATCTTTTTTTAGAATTTTGGGCTTCTTTGGGTAGGCCACCTACATCTTCTTCCTTTTTAACCATTAAAAAAGAGCTTAGTCCCATCTTTATTCTTTGGAAAAGTAAGGCTAGAGAAAAATCACCCATTTTTATGGAAGCCAAAAAATAGTTACTTATGTGTGCAAAACACTCAAAGATTTAATTAATGAAACTATTACTATAAAATATTATCTTGAAGAGCCACTCTCTACTTTTGATCTTTTGTTGGCTAATCATTTGGAGATCTCTAGCCCAACTATGTCTTCATGCTGCTAAAATCATAGAGGTAAAACTTCTAAGAAGATGAATAGGAATGATAAGTGGTTTCACTCCCATCTTGGATTTTTCAAAATCAAGACTAATGGCTTGTCAAGAAGCAATCTAGGGCCCATGGGGATTAGATGAATTTGGTGAGATAGTAATGATTCTACAATCTTTTTTTAACTCTTACATGGGGATATGCACTAACAATCAAATGGAGGATATATCCCTCTTTTAGTACTTGAAAAAGTTTGTGGAAAAAAATAATATGTGAGAGGGATTCCATGATCTTGATGTCCCTTTTGAAAAAAGATGTGGTAAGTGTTTTTTCTTAAAGCATTACCTCTATGGTTAAGGAGATTCTTTGTCTCACTCCTAATTTTAATTCTATTTTCTTTTACTAATATTCCTTGGGAATGAAATATTGTGGATGATTACTTGACTAAGTGGTCCTATTATGGTGACAATGATTGGAATGCAATGGATTGGGGATCTCCCCCCTTGATAAGTTGGAACAACTCCTGAAGATTCTTCAAAGTGATCAAAATCAACCTTATCCTTTTGTGGGTTTTCAAGAAGGGAAGCATTGTTGGCTTCTTGATCTCTTATACTCTCATGGGTTGGTGAATTTGGTGTAAGATCCCCTTGGATTTTCTTAATACAATCATTAATAGTGGCTTTGGTTTGTAGGAATTCTTTTTTTAAAATTGCTTTAATATAATTTTATCCTTTTTGCCAAAAAATGAAAAATCACAAGCATAAATATTAACTTAATATTATTCACAAAGTCAATCAGATTAAGTTGTCATAGAATTAATAAAACAAGATAATTAAAAATTAGATAAATTTCTCAAATATAAATAAAACTCCTAATGAATCATTAAATGATAACTGCTCATAATTCTAGTAAAGTTATTACAAGAAAAAGGATAATTGTTTACATGAATCTATTAGGAAAACTACAGATTAACATTTTCCATATATATCCATTGTAAAATACAATTCAATGCAATTTATGTATCTTTAGAACCTTCATAGTAATTATTCTAAATGAAAATTCAAATATAATAATACTAGATAAAATTTTGAATGAGATTTTTCTTATAAAATCCTCAATATTACATCATATTCTTATGTAAGAAGTATTTAATACACATACTTTCATGCAAATACTCATGATCTATCTTATAAATTGCTTGTTTGAAAATTTTCATTATAATTCACCTACAGTTTCTAATAATTTCATCAATGATCCTAGAACTTATTAAATGACTATATTTTTTCTAAAAACAAGCAAATTAGATCACAAAGTTATTCCACTCAAATTATTAACTTAAATTCTCATTTTGACACATCTTAAGACATGACATAATTGTTAGATAAGTCCACTCAAACTATAAGATGGTAGGGAAAATTTTCTTTACTTAAAAAATAATAATTTTTAACAAATTAGTTATGAAATTTATATCAATAGTGTGTTATATTATATGCAAGACTTAGCTTCTCATTTATAACATGGTGTTGTATTTTATATAAGACTTCTTTAACTTATAACATAAAACACACACAAACACACACACACACACACACACACACATACACACACACACACACACACACACACACACACACACACACACATATATATATATATATATATATATATATATATATATATATATATATATATATATAATTTAGCATTATTTAAATGTACAGTCTTTCAAAATAATGTTATATTTATATAAAATAATAATTTTAAAAATCCATAACATTATTTAGATATTAATATAATAATAAGTTATATTTAATGAAGTAAAAATTTTGTAATATAAAACTAAAATTTATACTAAATAATTTTTTTTCTATAAATTTATGATTAGAAACCTTTAGGATAGAAGGGATCTTTCTTAAGACCAAAGCTCTATGCCACATTTCACATCTCGATTAGTTTAGCCTAATCATTGGATTATTGTACTAATTGTTTAAATAAGAACAATTAGATAATGATTTGATTACATATGTTAATTATTGTCTAAATGGTTATGTTGATAACTAATTGTGCAAGTGTAACATGAATTGTTGACATCCTTTCCGGTTGGATAGAGTTTATCATGGGAGAAAAAGTTCTAGCTAGTGGAGGTAACTTGTTATGATGGAATTAACACACATACCCACATGGAATCATGTAGTTAGGTTGCATGTGTGTGAATTGGATGAGGTACCTCAAGTTTTGAAATTTGAATAATTAAATTATTTATGAATGATGCTTAAATATATTAGTTTGAGAATAAATTATCCTTATATAAACATTGACTAATAAGTAATTGGAAAGCTTGGATCAACATCAGATCACCAACTTAACTTAGCACAAGAGCATGCTACTAGTTGATATGTGGTTATAATCCAACATTCCCTCAAAATGAACCAAAACTAAATTAAACTTGACATGAGAATGTAAATAACACTCTCTATTATTTATGAGAGACTCCACGATCGAGACGGCATGGTCACCAGTTTTTTCTGTAAAAATTGGAAAAAGGGCATGCTGAAAATGGGAGACCAAACTGTAGAAATTGATGAAGATTTAATTGCTCAAGCTACGGGTCTCACAAGAGAAGGGTGCAACTTCTATAGAGATAGGAAAGTCAGTAGGGAAGCTATTGAAAGATACCCAGTTACCGAAAAGGAGAAAAAATGACTGGTAAAGTTGAGAAAAACCTACTACCCGCCCAGGGCTTTTGCCAAACCTTGGTGGGAGGTCCTCTTTGTTTTAATGCGATATATCACTCTAGATGGTAGGTTCACAAAAGTTTATGGTTATCAATTTGTTTTGCTGAATCACTTTAGGCACAATGATAAGGTTAACTTCCCTTATTTTCTGCTCTGTTTGATGAATGCATCCCTTAAGGCCTACAAAGAGAACCCACAGGGTGATACTGCCATGCATCAAGGCCTTATGGTCCTAATTTATGACCATCTTAAGGCCAACCAAATTGCTTGGATGCAGCCCTCTGTGGATTTTGAGGATGAGGGGTCTGACCCTGCCTTCTTAGAGGAAGAGGAGTCTGAAAGTGACCCTTTGACTAACACTGAGGACAACATGGATGTCTTGGATTATGAAAGTGGGAAGAAGAGGAAATACATCAAAACCAGACCTTCATCCTTTAAGGGCAAAAAGCCTAAAGGTAGACCCCTAATTAGCATTTCTTTGGAAGAGGAGACTTCAGAGGACTCTAAGGAGGAGAACCCTAAAGGGTTGCTGAAGAAGAAGACAAAAGCTCACACCTAGACCAGGAAAACGCACAAGAAGAAAGAGGAGACTATTAAGGAACCAGAAGCCCACAAGCAGGTAAGGGCCCTGGAAGCTTATCAGAATCTGGAAAAGGAGACCATGGAAGAGGCTCTTAGGGCTGTTGACACAACTACCACCCACCACACCCCTAAAGAGGAAAAGGCAAACCCTGGAAAAGTTGACCCCCCCTCTAACCCTCCCCTCGAGGGTTTGCAAGGTTTCATGGAAACTATGGAGTGGCTTATTAATAGTTACAAGAAAGCTGTGGACGAAAACAAAAAACTCTGTAACAAAATCTTGATCTTGGAAACCATCAATACTGGGGAAGGGAAGACCATGGCCAACTACATAGAGGACCTGAAAAGCACCATTGCCAAAGCCGAAGACATAAGAGATTCTTTCAACCCCAGGTTTGAAAAAATTGAGAAGGATTTGCTGGAAAGGAAAAATCTCGCTGACACTAATGACCACACTCTCTCAGAAACTATTAGCAAAATTGGTAAAATTGAGGAGTGTTTGAAGAACATTGCTAAACAGAGCCTAAGCATCCTGAAGATTTCAGCCAACAACACCAACACTCTCATCAACAAACTGGATGAAGAAAAGGAAATCCTAGACATTGACCTAGAAACTGAAGGAACAGGGGAAGCTCAAGGCCCCAGAACCCGTACCAAAGGCAAAAAGAAGGACAAAAAACCTAACAAGGATCTAGAAGACCTTAAAGCTATCGGGGCCACTTACGTCGAGCTGGTGATAAAGGCGGAGGACTTGTTGAAGAAAATTACTATGTAGCACCTTCTTTGTTTCTTTGCTGTTGTTTGTTTTGCTGTCCTTTCAATTCGCTGACATTTTGCCAGTCTTTTTGTATGTAGTTCTTAAGCACTGATCTCTTTGGTGTCTTATCTTAATATCCTTTGTTAAAGGTTTCAGGTCTTGAAAACCCACTTTTTTAATTAATCAGAACACTCTCTATTATTTATTATTATTAAAAAGAAATAAATTTAAAATTAAATAAATAACATTAAATTACAATATTATTACTCTAATATAGTAAAGAAATATAATTAGTATTATATCAACTATTACTATATTTAAAAAAATAATAAAATGTAAATACTCCCTTTTTTACATTATTTGAAAAGCAAGAATAGTAAAATGATTTTATAAGAAATAAAAATCAAATAGCCTCTATTGTACCTTTGTCACGGCTCCCAAATTTTGCATGAAGTTAAAACGTGGAGGATGCTGGTAAAGTGGGAAAATGGGGCATACATGGATAGAGAAAGCATTTAAAGATAGAGCCTTGCATTTTCTATCATACATATTGCAGATAACTTCTTACTACTTTGTGTTTTTCTTTTGTGATCATTCAACAGTCATTAATTAGTAATACAATTCAAAAGCATAAAATATTTCCAAATATTGAAGAATGATGTACACTCCATTCTTAAATATTATAATAGTTTTCATTTTAATTAATGTGTTGAGTATCATACAAAGTAAGTAATCTTGGTAATGTATTTTCAATTGTGTTCTTTGATCTAAAAATTTGATTGAAATTTTAAGTTTTCTTCCATTTTATTCTTGATAAACTTTGTGGAGTATAATCAAGCACAGGTGTTATTAGGGATGGTATGTGTTGTCAATGTATATACACTTGTTGAACACACTTCCATCCCATAAACCCTTTGCTCAGGGTTAGCTAAGGGGTTGCACTCAATTAGCATTTAGGATTTTATTTGAATTTAATTTAATTTTATTGTCTAAAAATCTGAAACAGTGATATATATATATATATTCTTTGCTTTAGTTTTCTCCATGTGGTGCTTACATCTTGGAATGGTATATATATATGTATGTATATATCTATATATGTATATATATGTATGTATGTACGTATGTATGTATGTATGTATACACATATACATATACACATATGTATGTAAATGTATATATATGTATATGTATACATGCATGTATATGTGTATACATACATACATACATACACATACATACATACATACATACATACATACATACATACATATATATTTATATGTATGTATGTATGTATGTATATGTATATGTATACATGCATATGTATGTGTATGTATATAATTATTTAAAACTAAATACTTAAAAATAAAAAGTAACAAAACATAAAAAATCAATAATAAATTATTTTTCACATGGTTGAACTATTTTACCTCTAGCTTTAATTAATATTTTATGTTAGTGACATTTACTCAAAGTAAATAACTAAATACATTTGTGTTCTTTAATATTAAATATTATTAATTTTATTATAATATTATTTCTAGGTTTCATTTATTTATTTTCAAATTGCTTATCGATCCAATAGAAAAATAATTTTGCCAACTTTTGGCAGGAACTATGTTGCAACGCAACCTTGTTATTTAAACATTAATAACATCGTGCTGGTATAGAGGGTGCACATATGATTGAATAAATTTTTTTAAAGAGAAATCCTTGTTCTTTTATATTATAACTAGCAATTGCACCTTAGTTACATGGATCCAAATATGACTAAAATGAAAACTCAGAATCATATTCAAAGATACATAGGCAAAGTAGAGGTGTAAGAGGAGGGTGAGTGAGAGAGACAAAGACATGTCTAGAGATAGAGGGGGAGAGATGAATAAAAACTTTAAAAAGTTAGTCAAGTTAAATATAAAATATTAAAATTAAATTTAGAAGGGGAGGGAAATAGGCACAATAGAGAACAATAAAACTTTAGAATTTAATCAAGGTATAAAATTTTATTAAATATAGGACTTCAAATTATCTAAGTTTTCTTTTTTTTACATAAATTAATAAAATATATTTTCAAATTCAAGAAAGACTTATTCATGAGTAATAATTTTTATAACATTAATTTTATTTATTTTCAATTAACCCTTCTAGGCCCCCCCAAAAAATCACACAATTTAAATAAATTAAAAATTATATATTATACCCATGTATTATATATTATGAAAATTTGATATCACCTATATTATTGGAAAAATGATTGATTATTTGTTACTAATTCAAACTATATAATATTAATGTAATTTATTTTATATTTATAAATAAAACTATAATATATTCTAATTAACATATTAATATTGTAAGAATGTATGTAAAAATCATAACAGAAGCAACAAGAAACAGGTGAACTTTTGAAATGTGTGCAAAAATACAGCTTGGGATCAGGTAATGGTTATATTCCCAGATGGGACCTCAAGCATACTAAGTCAGGTGAATTTTTTGATGCTTTTGTGCAAGCCCTGCACAATGATGATCCCTGGAGACTATATAATGCTCTGCAGATCCACAGAAATGAGCTTGATGCGGCCCAGATTAAAGCTCTAAAGGACAGATACTTTGCAATTTCTTTCCTCCTTTCTCATCCACTCTCGAATGGAGTTCAAAAGCGTGAGGGTGGTGCATCTGGAGTGAAGTGTAAAATGGATACCCCACATGGTGAAGCGTCATCCTCCAAAAGATAGTTTCATGGATCGAGAACTGGTTATGTGGTGTTTATAATCAGCGATGTACATACTGACTATACATCTGCAATTAGTTCTTAGTTCTTAAATTTTACCATGATATATATATATATATATATATATATATATGTATATATATATATATATATATATATATATATATATATATATATATATATATATATATATATATATATATATATATATATATATATATATACACATATATATATATACATATATATATATACATATATATATGCTGCTCTTTGGTTCGAGGCAATCTATGTTGCAGCACCCTTATTGTATTATTGACCATGTTTTTTAATTAATTAATAATTAAAATATAACATGTATTTATTTTTTAATTAATTATTAAATATGATCAATGATACAATATGGGTGCTGGATAGACGTAGCCCTATAATTATGACATCCTGTAAATATCTTATTATATTAATATAAAATCTGTTGTATATGCATTTTATGTAAAAAAAAATATTAAAAAATTAAAATAAAAATCTTTTATAACACAATAAACACTTATTCATGAGAAATATTTTTTTAAATATTGATTTTATTTATTTTCAATATCAAATGATTATAATACCCATTGAAACCCTTCTACTCCAACAAAAAAAACTAAAAAAAAACACGTAAAAAATAAAATAAAAAACAATACATACTATTTTAAGAATTAATTTTTATAAAACTATCATTTATAAAAAGAAAAATAAAAAAACACAATAAACTATATTTTCTATTAATAACTTAAAGCTCTTTATTATCATCCATCCAATCTTGACTAAATCTATTAGAACTATTTTGAAAGGTTATATGTATTTATGTCAATGTTTGGTTGGAAGTTTTATTTGTGTAGGTGAATGTTTATTTATTTAAATGAAAAAATAGTGGGCTATGGAGTTAATTAATCAATTTAAAAAAAAATTAAATAATAAAGTGTAATTTAATATATATATGTATATATATGTATGTATATATATATATATATATATATAAAATTTCAAAATGCATTCAACAATAATATAAACAAATTAAATAGTGTTTTCAAATTTGTATGGTATTAAATAAAGTATAAATTATAGATTAATTATGGACATTGTGTTGGCTACTAAGATATTATATATTATGAAAATTGTCATTACTTATATTTTAGTGAAAATGATTGATTATTTATTACTAATTTATTAATCAAATTATAATATATTAATATAATATATTTTATATTTATAAAAAAGCATAATCCATTTTAATTAAAATATTAATGTTATAATAATACATGTAAAATTCAAAACTCAAACAACATTACATAAAAAATATTATTCTTATTAAGATTTTTAAAATAAATATTATATCACTTATAAATAAAATATATTTACTTGAATAAATGTTAGATAAAACTATATATAATAAAAAATATAATTTATTATTTATTCATAGTAATACTCTTAAAATTAACACTTTTTCTGTAAATAAACTAAAACATTTATTTTTTTTAAAGTAATTTTTGGTTAAAAAATACATTCAACAATTCATAATGCAACATATACCTTTTGATATGGATTATGCTTTTGATTGTAAGGGCAAGTGCTTTTGACATTTGGGCCACTCATCCCGTGAAGATATTGGGAAAGCTGAAGTACTATTCCATTTTCAAACTTTTTCACTTAATACGCCTTAACACGTAAGTTGGTGTTTGTCTTAAGCGTCCTGGACAAAACCGTGCATGTGACCAGTTGCTGTACCAATTAGGAGGCCATTTTTCTATTGAGCTTAATATTTACAAACATCATCTTTGGCTTAAATGGTCGTTGAAGATTAAATAGCTTGTAATTGCTGAGGTCTTTTACACAGAGAGATAATAGATAACCTGAAAAAGTCACAAAAGATTGCTTACACTTGAATTGAATATCCACAATATGAAGCATAAAATTTAATGGCGAAGTTCTTGTTTTAACTTAAGGCTGTTATTTCTTGTATGAGCAAAATACTCCTTTCATATTGTAAAAGTTGGCTATTCTTTGATCAATTTAAGATGAGATTGTGTGTAATTTTTCTATCATCAACATTCTACATCATATTACATAACCCATCATCGATGAATATAAAAGAAAAAGAAAAAGATCACTATATACTTCTGAACAGTCAGAATCTTTCCAGCAATATATTTAAAACCAAATAAAATTGCAATTATTCCAGGCTGATGCTCTGTTGTTCCCTCTTTATTAGCTTGCATGTTTCTCATTAAATTCTTTTCGATTGAAAATTATCAAATCAAACTTCATTTATTTAAATCTTATTATTTTTGAAATAATTTCATTAGATTCATTTTATGTCTTATTAAAACAAATATTTTTTACAAAATCAGAAAAAAATTTGTGGAGCACAATCACAGATCTAATTGTTCCATTTTTAAAATATAAAAGAAAAAATTATAAACAATACATAAATAATATCAATTACTAAGGAAAAAAAATCAATGATTTCATGGAACTCTGAACTCATCTACATGTAAAAAATAAAATCATCCTAGCAGCATTTGTGTGGCAATGACAGCCTTGTTATATATACACAAATACCCATATAATGAATGGCCTATTTTACTTATCTAAAAATCTTTTTGGAATTGTACGACAGCAGCAAAATTGAAAAGGATGGAAATCTTGTCACGAATGAGACCATAATTAAATAAACTGCTCTCTGAGATGAGATTACGAAAACCTTAAGATATGCATTAAGATTTGAGAGTATCAAAATCCGCATGCTCTGATTGAGAGTTGAACTCAAGACCTCCCGCTTACTAAACGGGTGCTCTAACCAACTGAGCTATCAGAGCTGTTGGTTAGGAATAGGGGCTTCAAATTTTCTGTCAAAAGCAATAGGAGAACATTCTATATCAAATATTCAATAATATTAATATTATTTATTTATATAATATAATAATTTAGAAAATCAACAATTTTATTTAGATATTAATATAATAATAAATTGTTTTGAATGAAAGTAAAATAGTTTTAATAGAGAAATAAGTTTATACTAAATAAAAGTCTTCCTATAAATTTATGATTAGGGACCTTTAAGATAGGACTCTTTGTTTATTAGTGAAAAAATGAGGTTTTTTTTGGGTTAGCCCTGCGTGTAACAGTTGTTGCATCCTTGTTGCATCCTACTATTGATAGTGGCGTTTTTCGGTTCGAATCCCTGCCCGAGCACTTGTGTCGTCCGTACCCTATGCTCATTGATCCCGTGGTAGTCTTCAGTGCAAACCTGAGCCTTGGTGTTGACAATGTGGCGGATGATCTGGTTCACGATGTTGAGACGTTAATGTCCCTCTCTGCTCATTGTGTGTGGATATAGCCGGAGGTAGGAGGCAGTCATAGAGAGATAAGGAGATTGGAGTGATAAGGAGAGAGCGAAGAGATAAGGATTTTGGAGTGAGATGGAGAGAGTAGAGTGATAAGGAGATTGGAGTGATAAGGAGAGAGCAGAGCGATAAGGAGTAAAGAGTGATAAGGAGAGAAAAATGACGAGATAAGGGGAGAACGGAGTGATAAGGAGACATGTTTGTGAGAATCACTTAGGAGGTGCTGATACCTCAGTATAATGTACTTGAGGATGGGGTCCCCCTATGTGGCCCCACTAGTTCAAGCTCCAATCAAAAACAGTCACTGATAAAAAAAACCATCCACTTACTCTAAACGTAAGTCTACATTCGTAAAGATTTTCTTTTTAAATAACAAGATAATCTTCATATCAACAAGGAGTCGTGTAAGCTTATCTATATTGGATTTTTTAAGTTATGGAGTGCAATACATATAAACATATATTTAGTGTTGTTCTAATCTAATAAGGTAGGTCTTGAACAAAAGCAACATAATTTGACAATCTAATGACCTTTTTCTAACATCAATAAAATATCATTGTTCAGTAAAATCATATTAGCACTTCTATATAATCTAATTTTCCACCAAGTTCTAAATAGTGAATGGTTTTCTTATTTTTAATGGGTTAGATTTAATTATTTTTCTTAATAAATAACAAACATATTTACATGTGACATTTTAGATATATTTTATAATTAATATAATATTTTTCATTTTAAATGTATATTACTATAAATGAATAGAAAAATTATCATTTAGCATTAATTTATTTATAAATTAGTCATGTTTAACTCTATTTAAATAAATAGACCTCCCATATTTATTTCATTTATATAAACTATAGCTTATTTACATACATAATCACTTAAATAGAATCATCTATGGTAGTCATTTTTTTAATCATCTTATTCTTATAATTATACCATCAATTCATATTTTAGACATCTATATGGCCTCGAGTTCAAATCTTCTACAAAACACACACACACACACAATTTCTATAGAATATGTGTCATTGTTAGTATTTATAAGATAATACATTGACACAAAAAGAAAAAAAAAAAACAAAACATTAACATAAAATTCTTGTGGCTTAACCTGTCACCCTATTTACCAACCTTGCACAAAAATAATATTATTAATTGTTGTCATAGAACTATAGACTAGGGACTCTTTGTAACTGGTTATTAAAATTATTTTTTCAACAAATCAAATACCACATATATTTCATATTAATTTTTTTCTTCATTTAAATTGAGATGCAATATTCTTTAACAAAATATTATTGATGAATTACTTAGCTCATAACTTCTACCAAATATAGGCCAACAATAGATAAAAAAATGATCATGAACTATTAATTCTTTATAAAACTCTTCTTGTAGCTTCAAAATTCAAAATTATTCAAATGATGAGAAATTTTAAATTAATCTTTATCCCTAACATGCTTTAAAAAATTAGGAAAGTTAATGCTAAAAAAATTAACACTCAATCTAATCAGGAAATAGTTGAATAATATCATGGATTGTAACAATTGTAAATAAAATTAACACTAAAAAATTAACCTTTATATTAATATTGCTATATAATTGTAAGATATTTATTAAAGTTATTATTATCATTAACATTTAGTAATATTATTGAAATGTTGAGAGATGTCAATTCGAACAATTTTATTTACTTTAAAATTGTTTTATTTCAATCTTATTTGAAATAGTAGATATATAAAAAAATAAAATTTTGATGAGGGATATTTTTTTATATGATGTTTATTTTTAAAATATTAGATTTATAATTAATATTACAATTTTAAAATGTAAGTGGTTGTCAAACTAAAATATAAAATTTAACATTAATACACTCACACCATTTCACTCTACTTCTTATGACCATTGTAAAATGCACAAAAGTCACAAAAGTTTGCTTAGATTTGAATATCCACAATATGAAACACAATCAATTTAATGGCAAAATTGTTGGCTGTTATTTCTTTAGTCCCTTCTTATCATAAAAACTGTTTTTTCAAACTTTAATCAATTTAAGTCAAAATAAAAAAATAAAAAAAGAAGAAAAAGAAGAAAAAGAAAGACGTTCAAAATATGGAGAACGGTATGAAGAACATATAAAGAAAGATAAACTCATGCATAAGCTAACAAAGGAGTTACATTACTTCAGTTCCATTTCAACATTTCATGCAGTTAATTGTTGATTTTCAGAAATTTAAATTCTACATATATACTTCTTTACTGTCAGAATATTTCCGAAAATATATAAAGATAAAAAATTCCAATCTTGTCTTACAGAAATTTAAAATGATCGCTACCTTACTAAAGGTCCTTGTAGTGCTTTTCTGAGCTATGATTTTTCTGGAAATGACTTCAATTCCCTTATCTTTAGAAGTTTTCCGCGAAATAAAACCAGGCTGATGCGCCTTTGTCGTTCCCTGTTTTTAAATTGCGTTTCAAATTTCTTTCGATTGGAAACTATTCGCCAGAACTTATATTTATTAATCTTAAAAATAATTGCATTAGTATCATTTCGTGTCTTATCAACAAGAATACTTTCTACAAAATCAGAATTTTTTTAAACACAATCACAGGTCCAAGAATCCGATTTTAAAAGTATAAACAAAAATAAAATGAATACAAACAAATATATCACATACATTACTAATATCAATTAATTACAAAATGATCAACAATTTCATGTAATATCTTTGTGCGAACCAATCTTAGTCTGAACTTATCTACATATAAAATATAAAATCATCCTACCAGCATTTGAGTGACAATGACAGCCTTGTTATATATACACAAATACCCCCACATAATCAATGGTCTATTTTGTATATGTTAAAAAACATTTTGGAGTTGTACGACAGCAGCATAAATGAAAAGGATGGATATCTTGTCACGTATAAGATATACCATGACTTAATAAACTCCTCTCGGAGATGAGATTACCAAAACCTTAAGATATGCATTAAGATTTCAGACCATCAAAAGCCAACTGCTCTGATTGAGAGTTGAACTCAAGACCTCCCGCTTACTAAACGGGTGCTCTAACCAACTGAGCTATCAGAGCTGTTGCTTGTAAGCAATTGCTCAAAATTTTCTGTTGAAAAAACAACAGAATACTCAATACCGAATATTCAAACGAAAAACTTTCCCTGTGGTTTATTAATTTAAAATTAATTTTCAGAAAACATTCTATATGATTATTAATTTAAAACTACTTCCCATATATCATGGATGGTACGTATAATTATCATGTGAGTCTAACACCGTATAGGGCCACACCAATCTTTACTCTTTCATTTCTAAAAAACTCATAGGGGAGAGGACCCCGTTGTGGTGTGAAATTATAGTGGGAATCCATCATGTGGGACCTATTATTAATCATTTATGAAATTAATATAAAATATAATATGATATATATTTATTTTAAAAAGAGATTTTAGGATTCATATTTTTATGATAATGAAATGATATTTTTTTTGCAAAATGTTGTAGAGGTGATAATTCCTTTTATTAGTTAGAAGTAATATACAAATTTTTGAGTACAATGACAAGGGCAAAGGAGGCAATAGCCATTCATAAAATGCCTTGCCTTGGGAAAGGAATTTTATATAGATATTACATGTTGTAACTCTTTGGTCTACTAGTCTTGTAAAGTTGGCAATGTTATTTTCTCTTTGAAGTTCTTGTGGGGCATATTGTTGCCAAATGCTTCAAATGAATCTCAACAATGCAAACAATGTGCAAGGGATAGATCATCAGGTGTCGCGAGTGTTGTTTCTCTTTATTTCCCTCTCTATTATTGGCTCTAGCTTGTCCTAAGCCTCCAAGGAATTTGGGAGGACCACTTCCTCCTCTTGATCAATTAAACTGTTCAAGAGGAAATTTGAAACTTGATTGGCCTCTCGAAACGCATGTGACAATGAGTAATGACTTAATTTATCCAAGAATAAGCTAATTCTATCAATCCAAGCCCACAACTTCTAATCGGGGGCCTTTCGATTTGATATGGCATTTATTATAATAAAAGACTCTCCTTCTACATCAATATTGTTGACGTTCTTGTCCAAACAAAGCTTGAGACCAACATGAAGGGCTACAAACCTAGCCTTGTTATTTGTTCCCATAGAGTCCCATCCTCATCTCTAAGCATGAAGTCAGGCCTTGATAATTGAGGATTTCCATGAGAGGCCCCATTGAAATTAAGTTTTAGTCTCTTAGAACGGGTAGCCTCCATCTGGAATTGCCCCGTTTTGAAGTTGGCTTGATGAGGTGTGGCCAATTTAAAAGCATCAGATCATCCCATGAGGAGATGAATTTGCATTGTTTCTACATTAACTTTGTATTCAAGCACTCACATATTCCAATTTCTATCTTATTTACAAGCGAGGACTCTTTCCCTTAGAATATTCTCTCATTTTGCTCCTTCCATAATTGCCATATAATCTATGCAAAAATTTTGCACCACAACCCTTCCCATAGAGCTCCTTTAAATAGGCATGACCATGCTTAAAAAACACTCCTTAGATAATTTTGAGTTGGTCATTTCCATCCAATTTTGTTGTAGAAGGAAGACCAACATTATTGTGGCATTCTACATTGTAATAGTAGATAGTTTGTTGTTTCCTCATGCTCTTTGCATAAGACAGACTTGTGTGGACCTACATTTCCTATCTTTTGAAGCCTATCTCCCATAAGAATTTTATCGTTTGATATTATCCATGCAAAAACACCAACTTATGGTAGAACATTTGGCCCCCAATAGAGCTCCTTTGGCCAATGCCCTTTGGCATTATTAGAGTTGGTGACAATGTAGCCTAATTTGATTAAGTTTGAACTAGATTTGGTTGCACACAATATTATTTCATCGTTGTCATCTGTCCACAAGAGATTTATATTGATCAATTTGATTTTGAGTAGCTCCATACAAGGTTGATCAAGCATTTCAAACTCTTTCCATTTGGGATACAAAATACCATTCTCAAAGTTAATAGTGAAATAATCTCGCACTTTCTCACTATATGCTAAAGTAGTTAAATGAATTACATTAGTCATCTCTAGAATGCTATCGAGAGAACAATGTTCATTCCAAGAATCATGCTAGCAAGAAGCTCTCTTCATATTCCAAATTCTCTATGTTAAGTGATTGGCAATAATGCTTCTATTTTTTGATGCACACACTAGACACTATGTTATGTTTTACTAAAAATAAGAACATTTTTGTTTGCATTAAAGATTTAACTGCCTTAATCTTATCCATATTTGAAAAATTTAGTAATTTGGAAACTAGATTTAAAGTACTATAATTCTTGTTCTTTTACCGTCTTCAAATTTTGAATGGAAGAGTCTCAAATTGCTCCTCCAAATTCAAGGTTAAGTGATTTTAGAACAAAAGTGACCACTTATACCCCCTTTTTGTTCACCATCTTGGTGTATTTTCCCTAATATAATAATAAATTGTATTTAATTAAATTAAAATGTTTCTAATATAGAAATAAAATTTATACTAAATAAAAGTCTTTCTATAAATTAATGATTAGAGAGATAATGTACATATTATCTTGGAGTCATGTAAGCTTATCTATATTGGATTTTTTAAGTTATGGAATGCAATATATATAGGCATATAATTAGTGTTGTTCTAATATAATAAGACAGATCTTGAACAAAATCAACACAAAAATTTTACAACATCAGTAAAATATTATTGTTCACTAACATCATAGCAGCAATTCTATATTATCTTTAATGGGTTAGTTTTAATTTTTTTCTTATTAAATAACAAACATGTTTATATTTGAGATGTTAGATAATTGATATAATATTTCTCATTTTATATGTATATTACTATATTTAAATAGAAAAACTATCATTTAGTATTAATTTATTTATAATTATTCATATCTAACTCTATTTAAATCAATGGACCTTCCATATTTTATTTATTTATATATTAATCATAGATTGTTTACATACATAATCACTTAAATAGAACTCATCTACCGTAGTCATCATTTTTTAAAATTATAATTTAATTTAGACAATACAATTGTATAATTATATCATCTTAGTTTATAATTATACAATCACTAATATTTTTTGCAACTTTCAAAAAATTAAAAAGATTTCTTTAGGCATTTGATTCAATGCAATAGGTCCATATTGTAGGCACCTAGATGATGAACTGAGTTCAAATCTTGAACCCAAAACACACACACAAACCATTTTTATTTTGATGAATTAGTGTCATTGTGAATATTCAAAAGACAAAAGAGAATACATTGACACGAAAATCCCTAAACAAAATAAACAAAACATCAACATAAAAATAACAGGCTTAGCCTATCACCCGATTTACCACATACACAATCGTGCACAAAAATAATATTATTATTAGTTGTTGTCATAGAAGTATGGGCTAGGGACTATTTCTCAAATACCATATTTTTTCATTTTAATTTTTTTATCTTCATTTAAGTTTAGATGGAGTGTGTGTATCTTCGTTTAAGTTTAGTGTATTATTGATGGGAAAAATATACACACAATCGAATCCAGAAAAAATACACTAGAAATACAAAATGGATTGTGGAAATCTCATAGCTTTAAAATATTATTGATAAATTATTTTACTTCACTCATAATTTCAGAAATAGTATAACACACACATATATACATACACACACACACATATATATATATATATAAAATAAACGAACAAATATCTTCTTGAGATGCCTATTTTTGCTCTATGAAAATATTGAAAGAATTAAATATAGAAATATAAACATCAACCCAAATCCTAATGCTAATCGAATCCTACCACCTATTAAACATAATTATTACCCTAATACTAACCTGAACTCTAATTCAATTGTAACTTTCATCCTAATTGAACCATAGTTAAACTCTTTAACTTACTTTTATTAGATTGCAGTTGCCAGTTGATTTTTATTACATTTTAATTTTTTTATTTTTAAGTTTGTGCTAGATAAATCTGGTTCTAATCAGATGTTTTTTTCTTCTTTTTCTGTAGTGTTTCTTGACAAGTGAGGAGGACATTAGTAGGCACCACAAAAATAAAACACTCTACCTACGAACATTCTAGAATTGTAAATCATAGTAAAGCTATAGAAACAATATCAATAGCTGCTCAAACAAGAAACGGATTTAAGAGGCATGAACCATCAAACAGAAAAATTTAACAAGAGAACAATAAATGCAGGAGATTGACAAAACAGTATCCAGTGACTCAAAACAACTAAATGAACTACATTTAGTGCGCATTTTTTATTCAGTCAAAATGCAGAATAGCTTTTGTGATTGAATTCAAATCTAGTAATCTGAAGCATTTCAATATTTACAATGTTCTAAATTATATGCATCCCACAAGATTCAAATATTTATCTGCATTCCACAAATCTTAATACACATACATTCACAAATAAAAGATCAATCTTTTAAATGTCTCACAGCTCCTGCTCCATCAATTCAGAAATCTTAAATCTTCTTAAGTTTTCCTTGGAGTTACCCGAGGTCAGTCTCGAAGCTAGACATTTGCATCTGCAACTCCTTGTTTTCTTCCGATATCGATGCTCTGATCTGGATTTCTGTTTGGAGGGTACGTGCTTTCTCATTTTGATCCCCTGCTCCTCATTAGAAGTTGTCTGTAAATGAAAAAAACTGAAATTATAAAAAAAACGCATACATTCATATTGGTCAATCTCTAACGGAGATATTTCAGTCTCCAACTGAAGCTTAATGTCTGCTTCATTCGGCATCATCCCTCCTTCAAAAGTTAATAGGGTTAGGGTTACTTGTTCACATTGTGTAGATGGATTGCTTACGACCTTGAGTAATATGTGATAAATATATATAATAATGTCCGTGTGTATTGCTGCATTCCCGTATCAATATACCCCTCTGCATATTATTTAACACTCAAAAATTAATTTTTATATTAATATTGATTCTTATTATATAATTTTAAAATATTAATAACAACCTCTATATTAGTATTACTATATGGTTATAAGATTCTTATTAATATTATTATTATCATTAATATTTATTAATATCAATACTTAAGCATAATTTTAATAAATTAACAAGATTAAATAGCTTGTAATTGCTGAGGTCTTTTAGATTGAAAGATAACAGGTAACCTGAAAAGGTCACAAAAGATTGCTCAGATTTGAATATCTACAATATGAAGCACAATCAATTTAATGGAAAAAAAAAAAGTTGTTTTAACCTAAGCCTGTTATTTCTTTAGTCCCTTATCATAAAAGCTGGCTGTTCTTTGATCAATTTAGGAAAATATCAAAACAGCATGAAAAATATTAAAGTCATGTAGTTTCTGTAATCTATGGAGATGTACAGTAGAATTTTTGTGTAAATCGTCATCAATATTTTAGATCATATTATATAATCTATCATCAAGATAAAACATAGAGAACAGGATGAAGAACCTATAGAAAAAGCCCAAAAAAAACCAATCTATACTTCTGAACTGTCATAATCTTTCCAACTATATATTAAGCTCACAAATTCCAATTTTGTCTAACAGAAGTGTAAAATGATTACTACCTTACTAAAGCTCCATGTAATGCTCTCCAGGATGAATTTTCTTGCTCACAGCTCATAGCAGGTGTATCAGACTTGGTCATCCTTGTTGGCTCCAACTGTTGATCACCCTCTGGTGATTGTTCATGAAAATCTTTTGAGGTATGAGCAGAAATTTGTAGGTCTTCTTCGTTCGCAGAAACTCTATTTCTTTTATGGATTTGGTTCACTGAGTGAGAAATTGTTGAATCAAATGAAAACCAAATAATTTGCAATTATTGTCTGCAGGGCGTGAAATGAATTCAACTCCCTTATCTTCACACGCTTTCCCTGAAGTAAAATCAGGCTGATGCTCTGATGTTCCATGTTTATTAGCTTGCCTGTTTCTCATTAAATTTCTGTCCACATTAGACCATTAAATTGTGTTTCAAATTCCTTTTGATTGAGTATTATCACACACAACTTATATTTATTCAAATTTTATTATCTTAAGAATAATCTGATTAGAATCATTTAATGTCTTATCAACAAGAATACATTCTACAAAATCAGAATATTATA
This sequence comes from Cryptomeria japonica, assembly GCF_030272615.1. Taxonomy (NCBI): domain Eukaryota; kingdom Viridiplantae; phylum Streptophyta; class Pinopsida; order Cupressales; family Cupressaceae; genus Cryptomeria; species Cryptomeria japonica. The sequence goes on along the minus strand of NC_081409.1, from coordinate 714,031,700 downwards.
AAGCAAAATCACAGATCCAAAAATTCGATTTTAAAGATATAAACACAAAAAAAGAACAAACAAATACATTACTAATATCAATCAATTAAACCGACCAAAAAAAAAATATCAATCAATTAGAAAATGATCAACGATTTCATGTAATATAATCCATCTTAGTCTGAACTTATCTACATATAAAAAATAAAATCATCCTACCAGCATTTGTGTGACAATGACAGCCTTGTTATATATACACAAATACCCCACATGTAATGAATGGCCTATTTTACATATCTAAAAAACTTTTTGGAATTGAACGACAGCAGCATAATTGAAAAGGATGGAAATCTTGTCACGAATAAGACCATAATTTAATAAATTCCTCTCTGAGATGAAATTAACAAAACCTTAAGATATGCATTAAGATTTAAGACCATCGAACGCCAATTTCTCTGATTGAGAGTTGAACTCAAGACCTCCCGCTTACTAAACGGGTGCTCTAACCAACTGAGCTATCAGAGCTGTTGCTTGTGAACGATGTCGTTAAAATTTCAGTCAAAAAACATCAGAACACTCAATGTCAAAAACGAATAACAATGAGTAATGTTTTAATTAATCCAAGAATAAGCTAATTATATCAAAACAAACTCAGCTTTCAGTTGGGGGCCTTTTGGTTTGATATGGCATTTATTACAATCAAAGACTCTCCTTATACATCAACATTGTTGATGTTCTTGTCCAAACAGAACTTGAGTCCAGCATGAAGGGCTGCAAACTCAATCTTGTTATTTGCTCCCATAGGGAGTTTCATTGCTCCAACCTGACCCATAGTTCCATCCTCATCTCTAAATGAAGCCAACCCCTCATAATACAGGATTTCCCTCAGAGGCCCCATCGAAATTAAGTTTCAGTCTCCCAAAAGGGGGTCCATTTAGAATTGCCATTTTGAAATTGGCTTGACAAAATCTCTCTTGGCTTGATGAGGTGTGGCCAGTTTGAAAGCATTAGATCATCCAATGAGGAGATGAATTTGCACTGTTTCTGCATTACCTTTGTATTAGCATTATCCGAGTTGGCAACATTGTAGCTTAATTTGATTGAGTACGAACCAGATTTGGTCGCACACCATATTATTTCATTGCTGTCATCTGTCAGCAAAATATTTCTCTTGATCAGTTTCACGTTGAGTAGCTCCCTACAATTTTGATCAGGCATTTCAAACTCATTCCATTTGGGAAATGGAATACCATTCTCAAAATTAATAGTGAAAAATCTCGCACTTTCTCACCATATTCTAAAGTAGTTAAACGAATTACATCAGTCAGCTCTGGAATGCTATCGAGAGAGTAGTGCTCGTTCTAAGAATCATGCCAGAAGGAGGCTCTCTTCCCACTCTGAATTCTCCATGTTAAGTGATTGGTAATAATGCTTTTTTTATATATAGTAAAATTCCAAACTGTAGATCCTCTTGACAGACTGGCAATGGTTAGAATTCAATCTAGCGTATCCAAATCTAAATACTCTGCTCTCAAGAATCTGCTCCATAATGCATCTGAGTGTTGATAAATAGCCCAAGGGAGCTTCACTCCCAGAGTCAAATTTTGTAGGTGTAGATCATGTGTGTTGGCTCCCACATTAGATTTGTCTTTGATGGTGTTATCCCAAGCATTTAAAGTGATTCATTTTTTATCATTCGGACCTTCCCACAAAATTTGTTGTCGTTTTAAGGAACAAGTAAAAGACATTTTGATTGGAAGTTGAAGCTTGCTTGAAGGAGAAAATCCCAAGTCAGAATGTGAGGAAACCACAAAAATATTATGGAAAAGTTAGTTATTAAGAACTCCAGCTGATGCAGAACTTTGCACGAGGATGTCTAAACCACCAAGTATAAAGAGGCGTGTAGATCTGGTTAATGTTTTCGCTATTCTTTAAAGAGGCCTGTACTGGTCAAGAAAGTATAGTATTGGGTTTTATTTGGTATATCATTGCCACCGCCAAATATAGCAGCCACCATCTTGTGATAGATATGTGAAGGTAATCAACAAAGAAGGAACGAAGTTTTCAATTGGTCTTTTTAGATTTGATCGCCCAAGGAAGATCCATTTAAAGAAGAAAAAACTGAGATGGCAAAAAAAGAGATCGATGTTGTCACCAGTCTAAGTGTGAAGAAATCCCCAGATTTCAAAGGGAAGTCATCCAAATTGAAAGGGAAAATTATTTTGAAAGTCATCGAAGGAGTTGTGGACAATAGATAAAGAGATCGTTGCCACTAATAAAAAGGAGATCCAAGCCTTAAAAAATGATTGAAAGAGTTAAAAAAATGTTGTTATTGTAGAAAGAAGGAATTTTGCAGGCTTCGTGATAACAAGTTAAGCTCACCCTCAAAGGAGGAGATCGAAGTCAATTTACTAGGATTTAGAGTACCCATTAATTATCGTATATTAAATCACATTTGTCAATAACTAGACAATTGACAATTACATAAAAATCCCCATCATATCTTTATGAAAAGATAATAGAAAAGGACCTTTTCATTTTCTTCTATTTTTGAGATATAGTGAACAAAATATACATGTCAATTTTTTGTCGAATTTATTCGTATAGATCAATGAGGAATAAATATCGAAATATACAATATTCTAAATATAAATTCTGCATGTTATTCTTAAATATTGTTATTTGCATGGATTTGAATGAAGTTTTCTGATGTTTCTAGGTCATCTATATAATAAGACTATTGTAATGGATTCAATATCTCTCATTTCTATCATTTAACCTTTGATCATGTAATCAAGAAACTTTTTTTTATCATGTAATCAAGGGAAAACCTTGAATAATGAATAAAAAGATTTATTGTTTTATAGCAATTTGTGTGTCCCTTCTTATTTTCTTCACTCCATCACATCAGACATCATGCTTCTCTAAAATTCTAAGAGAACTCAAAAAGTACTTTTACTTGCATCAGGCCCTTAAATTTGTATCGAACCTTCGGGCCTTCAGTTACCATGTTCATGATAAGAGGATCGTGATCTTTAACACCCAAAAGGTACTGTTATGATGCCTTCCCTATCGAGCACTCGGGGCCCCTTATGCCCGCCTACCACGGGATAAGGGATGTCAACACCAGGATGACTGATAAAATATTTCAACACTCTTTTCACATTGGACTTCAACACAGGCTAAAGATTGGGCCTAGAAATTCTATGATACCAAGGTATGGGGGCACAAGACTCCCAAAGTCTCCATAAAACAACATTATTCCTGTACGTGAGATTGGGAGGAGAGTACCTGCCAGCTTGGCATCTTAAAATACTCTGCTTTTTCCTTCACATATCTAATCAACACATCAAACCCATTATTAATAGCATGTCAATGAGGATGGGAACATGTGATCTCCAGGGATATGGATAAACATAAAGACCAAGGAAACGAGTCTTGATAGACCACAAGGTTATATACATGCTCAGGAAAATCTCTTAGCTCATGAAGGCACTAAAACCACAAGAGAGGTAACAAGAAGCACAAAGACAATATTGGGCCTAGAAAACAAATATTCTCACAATAATGGTGATGAGAACAAAGTAAAATTATGACAAATTCCATCCTCCAAACTATATTCGTTCTCATATTCCACATGTTGGATCAACATTCATCTTATCTATAGTTTGGATGCATGAGTCTCACCACCATGCGAATCACCTTCATCTTTGAGATGCCATGCACATTTTTGTGTTTAGATAGTTAGTTTTAACTATAGTTTGCATTTCAAATATTGTTAACAGACTCTGTAAGTTCATCTACCAGTTTCAACGAGTAGGACGAATACTGTATGATAATCCATTTTTAATTTCATCTTTGAGATGCTGCGAACTGAGGTTGCAACCTGTATACAAGACTGCCTTATTGTGATGTTTGAAATATAGTCTGTAAGCCTAATTTGTATTGAACAGACATGATAAGACCTCTGTACTGAGGCAAGATGTAATCTATTGAATCAATAAAAGAATTATTTGTGTTTGTGAAAACCATTTGTGTTTACTGTTGCAATTTTCTATTTATTGTTTGTGTAGCTGAGTTGGTTGAAAGGAACAAAATTATGGAGTGCCAGTGCTGGGGGTTGGTGTGCATCTCTGAACAAGTGAAGACTAACTTGTAGTCTGAGGTCTTCCACATTGGAAGATAACACATAACCTGACAAAGTCACAAAAATTTGAATATCCACAATATGAAGCACAATCAACTTAATGATAAAGTCCTCGTTTTAATCCCAAGTTGTTATCTCTTATATGGGCAATTGAGTTCCTTTTTAATCTCAGGCTTTTATATTTTGTGGCTCCTTATGAAACTATTCATGTGCTATGTATATGTTTCCTTATTCCATGTCTACTAGATCATAGGATACTCCATGTCTTTATGAAACATTAAACTAGTACATAACAAATCACATAGTATTGAACAATAGTCAAATGACATTTCAAATTAGTACAGACAATATTATCATAAAACCTGGCTATTCTTTGATCAACTTAGAATCAGTTGTTAAAAAAAACACATCAGATATCAGAAGAATGTGAAAACATTGAAGTCATGTCATTTCTACAATCAATGAAAATGTGTAGTAGATTTCTGACTTTTAAAACTGTATCTAATCTTTTCATATCAACATTTCAGATCATACTACATATCCATCATCAAGAAGTGAAACATAGAAAGCGATATAGAATGGAATATGAAAAACATGTAAAAGAAGAACAAAAAGAAAGAAAGCATATATTTTGAAAGGATAAAAAGCTGAGTCATTCCCATCATTTGTTTACAATAAGAAAATGCTACCATACCCTAGTTATGTGCTTTCGAAGTTGTTTAACATGTTAGCCTTCACTTGGACTACTAAAGTCCTAAAAGAATGAACTTGCCATTGCTCATGATGAGCTCTTTGTATCCTTCAAATTTTGTAAGATCCAGAGCTCAGCCAAGAGCACTACCCACCTTATGTACTTTCATTGTAACGAAAGATGCTCCTAGACTATCAGAATCTTTTTAATAATTTATAAAGTTTATAGATTTCAATATTGTCTTATAAAGATCTGTAACAGTCTATTTCTATTCTATGAACAATCTATCATTCTGACCATGAATTACAAAATATGATCTGATACATTGATACAAACTAACACGCAATCTAAATATAAAACAGTAACAAGAAGGATTACTACTTAGTACAGCTCCTTGTAGTGTTACTCTGACCTCTCCACTGTGTTTCTTGCAATGCTCTCCAACATGATTTTTCTTGCTCACAGCTCATAGCAGGTGTATCAGACTTAGTCATCTTTGTTGGCTTCAAATGTTGATCAGCCTTTGGAAATTCTGAATGAAAATCTTTGGAGTTTTGAGCATAAACTTGTGGTTCTTCCTCATTCGCAGAAACTCTATTTTTTATGGATTTGGTTCACTGCGTGAGAAATTGTTGAATCAAATGAAAACCAAATAAATTTGCAATTATTGTCTGCAGGGAGTGAAATGATTTCAACTCCCTTATCTTTAGAAGCTTTCCGTGAAGTAAAACCAGGCTGATGCTCTGTTGTTCCCTGTTTATTAGCTTCCATGTTTTTCATTAATTTTCTGTCCACACCAGACCATTAAATTGTTTTTCAATATTTTTAATTGGAAAACTATCAAACAAAATTTATATTTATTTGAATCGTCTTATGTTAAGAATAATCGAATTAGAATCATTTCATGTCTGTCTTATTAGACAAGAATACTTTATATAAAATTAAAATTTTGTGGACAACAATAACAGATCCGAGAACTTAATTATAAAAATATATGGAAAATAAGTGCAAACAGATGCATTACTAATATCAGTGAATTAGAAAATGATCAGTTCGAACCAATCTTACTTATCTAGATAAGAAAAATATAATCATCCTACCAGGATTTGAGTGACAATGACAGATTTGTTATATATTCACAATCCACTTCAAAGGTAACGAACACCCCACATAATGAATGGCCTATTCTACATATCTAAACTTGCTGGAATTGTATGACAGCAACGTAGTTGAAAAGGATGGAAATCTTGTCATGAAGAAGACCATAATTTATTGTCTTAATTCCTCTCTCAAACGAAATTACCAAAACCTTAAGATTTTAGATTATCAAAAACCGAATGCTCTGATTGAGAGTTGAACTCAAGACCTCCCGCTTACTAAACGGGTGCTCTAACCAACTGAGCTATCAGAGCCACTGCTTGTGGATAGTTGCTTAAAATATTCTGTCGCAAAAAGGAGAGAACACTCAATATCGAATATTCAAACGAAAAACATTCTCTGTGGTATATTAATTTAAAACTACTTTCCAAAGAACATTCTCTATGATTTTTAATTAAAATAAAATAAAATATAAAATATATTTATTCTAAACAAAATTTAAGATTCATGTTTATGCTAATGAAATGAAATTATTGTTCTGATTAATTGGAAAAACAGGTTTTAAAGACCCCAAATCTTTAACAGAAAGATCAACAGATAGAAGATCAACAAAGAACAACTAATCTAGCATAAAGACAACATACAAAAGGCTGGCTTGAAAGCCAGCAACCCAAACGGACAACAAAGAGCTAGTCTACATGCTATATATATATATATTGATATTGATATTCATTATTAATAAGTTTTAACTGATGATCATTTAATATTTGATTTATAATGTTTATTATGAATATATTAATTTAGAATATTCTTAAAACAAAATATATAATTGTAAATCAAATTATTTTAAATTTTTTAAACATGAATTTAGAAAATTAATAAATTTCAGATTTTTACATATTTTAAATTAAAAATATACATATTTTTCTTAAAACATCAAATAAAAGATAAAATGATCAAACCTTCATAAAAAATTTAATGAAAGATGGGGACCATCAAATTCATTCTATCTATTTTTAACAGATTATAGATAAAGTACACCAAAAATATCATATTTGTAAATTATGCCACTTAAAAATTAATATTAAATTATTAATAAGATGTTATTATATTTTAAATTTTGTATTGAACTCTTAAAATTAATTTCTTACTGCGCATATCTTTTCATTTGCATCATTGAAACCATAATCTTGATACAAGTCCAATACCATGGTTTCAATTATATTTTTTTAGGGTTCATTTATTTAGCCTGCGCCTGGTCGCTGCTATCGGCTTCTGTCTTTCTACATTTTTCCCTTTCTTCCTTCACCCAGCATAGAGATTATCAATTGATTGTCTGCTTACCTATTTTTTCCAAAGCATAGACTTGATCTGAAAAAGGAATCAGTTTTCATCTCTGACTTCTACCAAGATGTAACTTAGCTTCTGAAAGCATGTTGAACCGGGAAGATATATAGCAGAGATATAAAGGTTTCCAGCACTTTATGTAAAACCGACAGTTTGTAACAGACAGCAGTTTGGACATAGAAGCGGTGATTTTCTCACCACTTCTGAAATGTGGCCCAAATGCTTCCAATTCTTCTATCTTTTCAAGATCTAGCATTTTTCTGTGTTATGAATAATGTTTATTAATATGATTATTATACAATCAAATTTGAAAACATTAATCATAATAATGATATCAAGTTTCTACAATTAAAAAAAATTTGTTGATTGGATTAGATTGTGTTCTACAATCCGTAATCTAAGATCAGGATGATAAAGAATTTATTTTCTTATGATCTCTTTACAAAAACCCCCCCAAACCCCCAAAATATGCATGAAGATTTAAGCATAAAGAAAACCGCGTGCTCTGATTGAGAGTTGAACTCAAGACCTCCCGCTTACTAAACGGGTGCTCTAACCAACTGAGCTATCAGAGCAGTTGATACTGAGTAGTTGCTCGACTGTTTCTCTGAAAAAAACAGCAGAACACTCAATATCGAATATTCGAACCAAAACATTCTCTATGATTTATTAATTTAAAATTGCTTCCCAAAAAACATTTTGTGTGATTATTGATTTAAAACTACTTCCCATAAATCATGAATGGTACGTGTTATCACATTAGTCTATCACGACAGTTATTATATATAATTTATGTCAATATAATATAAATACACACATTATTTCTACGAGATATGAGATGATATACAATGATATAAATTATTTATATAAATTGTTGCATACCAATTGTGCCAAATTAATAAGTACTTCTTATTCATACAAAAAGAGTAAAATTCACATATAATTTTTTTATGGCAAAATATATTATTAATTGATTTGATCAAAAAAATTAATTTTTTTTTATGACAAAATATATTATTAATTGATTTGATCAGAAAATTTAATTGTTTTTTATTTCAACATGAATCTGACATCTTTAAGTCATATGTATGGTAATTTCTATCATGAATGTCTACAAGCAAAAAATTTAGTCTATAATAAGATTCACCAATCAAGTTGTCTAAGAAAAAAATCGAAAGAATAAAATCAACAAGAACAAATAAATGCATTCATATTTGTGAGCGTAATTCAATCAATTACTTTAAAAAATCCATCCATTCATTCCTCTACTTTATATACTTCATAGCATTGGTAAATGAAATGATGGAATACTATGGAATATCATCCAATCAAGCGAAAGTGTACAAATTGTTGATAATTAACTTATTGGATGGTATGACTTTAAAGACATGTTCTTTGCTATTTTTTTTTTACAACCCCATATAGAATTTTTCTACAAACTATTATAATTTTTTCAACCTACTATCTACCACAACATTATGAACTATAAATTCAAATGATATTTGTCACAACATTATCAACTATAAGTTGAGATTATACTTATTATTCATTTTATTTCACTTGCATTTCTTCACTTTCATGTTCATAATCTCTTGTAAATTTTATATATACCATAAGTTTAAATTATATTTCCATGTTTCCTTAATTTCATGTTCATAGTTGCTTGTACATGCTATATTTAATGTAAGTTTAATTTTTTTAATAATAGTTTCTATTATAATGGATATGATCTAGAAGTTACCATCTTGTTTGTAAATTACTTCAATAGGAGTTTTATTTTTTTTTGTTTCACATGTGTTTTCAAACTTACAAGTTTCCTTATATTATATGTTCATTTTCTAGTAAATATGAAACAAGTTCTATAATAGATAACTATTACAAAGGCATATATGAAAATAGAAAATGCAACCCCATGTCTTGAAACTTGAACAAATATTAAACAAGAAAATGCAACCCATATATAGTAGATAAATCTGAGAAGATTTGCTTACCACATATCATATTTACTATATAATAGATAACATGTTTGCTTGTTCTATAAACTTCATAGTAATGTCATTTCGATACAAATAATAGACTAGCATTCAACCAAATTATAAAAATATACCGTTTAATGATCACAAGATATAAATCAAAACCAAACTTATATCATCCCTTTAAGTAAAGGGAATAATTGAATTACAAATCAATCAACTAATTACATAACCACAAAATGATTAATATAACAACTAATTTTTTAATTGTAACATGTGAAAGTAAAGTTATAAACCTTTTTTTAATTTATATTCATGCATTGACCCTAGCTAATATCTTTTTCCACCATTGTACTATGAATTGTCAAATTTACATGTTGAAATTCTTAGACACATATTATTGTATTTTTTGTAATTGACTATTTACTTGAGTGATATTCAAATTTTGGATTACTTGTGAAAAAATTGTATAGTTATTTTCAATGGTGGTTACCTTGAGATACTTCTCCATTGCTGATTTTAATTCTCAATACTCTTCATAGAGTTTCATTAACTCCCAGGTGACAACATGTCTATCTCCTCAATTCCTATGCAAGAGACATAGTTTCACTAGCCCTTCTAGCTAAATACAATGGAACAAAATATTAAAACTATCCATATACTTACCTATATGGAAACATAATTAGTTACTATCAACATGGTATGTACAAGGCCAGGCCATTTCAACCCCTTCGATTTAATATGCATCACTTTAAAACCCTCTCTCTAATCAAAACTTTGACTACCTTACATAATCATAGTAAAGTTGGATTTACTTGTGATTATCTCAAGAAAGCCACATTAATAATAAATACACTATCCACCTTAATGTTGTTTGTTTTTTAATCCTTTGTACTAAATACATTATAACATCTATTTAAAAAAAAAATATTGTTCCAACAATTAATGTTTATTGAAATGATGATGATTCTCATTTGTTTTATGTTTATACTCTTAAGTAATGATAATGATTTTTTTATTTTAAACCTTTGTAAACAAAGAAAAGATCCTAAATGAAGACTATACAAGATACAAAGAGAATAAGAACAACACTTCTTCCATATAAAAGAGACTTATAACTCCCACCAAATGAATAAATTGAAGATATGACCTTGACCATTACACATCTAATTGAGACAAAAATTCAAATGAATGTAGGTGTAAGAACAAAGAACATTTTAGTACATAAAGACTAGATAAAATATGATCTAGAGGAGAACTTAAAAATCTTGATAATAATATATTCTTAATATAGTCCATGCAACAAATAAATGGAGAATCACTACTAGTGCATGTCAATTATCTAGCTGAGTGTTTTAATTACAATATTGAATAAATTGGTTCCAATCGACGAACTCATTCATGTTTTTTATGGGTCATAAAAATTATAAAAATTTAAACATTTTAACTATTCACATACCTCCCTACATGGCTGTAGAATCGATTAGTGTAAAAAATGCATATGTAAGGCCATGTCGACCTTGCAACTTAGGGTGCACCACTATTGGTACATCTCCCCTAGTCCACAATAGAATTTGTTTTCCATTCATTGTGCACATAATGATGACATATATTTTTTCCTTTCTTGATTATTGATAAATAAACACAATTGGATATGAACATTCATTTTAAAATTTGCCACATTTTTTATTAAAAATATTCTAATAATTTATAACAATAACTTCCCTCCCCATTTTATATGTTATATTATAATTTATTTCTTAGATATGTGCACTAAAATAGGGAATAACAATTCAAACAAATGAGTGATTTTGGCCATAATACGTTCACATTATGGCTTGGTAAATACCAAACCATAAAACACTATCACATTTTGTGGAGCATGAACTATAAACACATTTTATGTTCAATGAAACATAATCAAATTTCATGGAATATGCACGGGGGCTTCACTTAGTGAACCTATGTTATATCATGTGTTCATGGTTTACTAAAGAATCCCCCTATTTCAAAAATATTGGCCTAAACTCCTTATTTTTATCCCCTCTCAATACACAACCTGAATTAAACCCCCGTCCCCTATTTTCACTAAATATTGGATTTTTTCATAACCTAAATTAAAAACCCCCCTATGTTCACTAGATAGGCCCAATATATTGAGCTCATTTTTCAAGATATTAAACCCCCTAATATGAACACACATGATATAATATTACCTAGCCAATGAAGCCCTTGTGGGAATATCACAATATGATTGTATTTCATGTTACATAAAATATCGTCACTTTTTTTTAACATAAAAAGTAATATAAAAAATAATCACATTATGTAATGCACTTACAATTTTTACTCGAAACAACTTTCCACTCTTTTAAATTCAGAGTGGTTGTTTACAATGAGTCTAAAGGTTTGGACTTCTAATTTTCTCCCATTTGATGTATTTTTTTATCTTTCAACTATAATGCTATTAGATTTACTTATTGTATATTAATATTTGACAAAATTACCACCAAAAATTCACACATATTCTAAGCTTTCTCACCATTGTTTTTTCTATTTCGAATACATTAACATATTGATTTCTATTTTCCTTGACTAATATTTTAATATTCCTCATATCCATGTACATATTTATTTTTATTTATAACTTTTGATCCACTTATCAAAATTTAATAAAATATGTAGGATTATCAGAATACTTAATTTTGTACATATTCAATAAATAAATTATATTTATTATTATTTTTGTGCAAGTTATGTGAAGCACCAACTCAGTGTTGTGATTTTTAGAATCCATCCACTTTACAAATTCATCAAAAAAAAACTTTACAAATTCATCAAAAAAATTTGATAAAAATATAAAATATCTACAACTTTTAGGGTATATTTCTAGCAAGTGATTTGGAAAAAATGAATCAAAAATAAATAGGAAGGTGTACACCAAACATATGTTATGTTTTAGAAATAAAAATTGGAACACTTTTGTGTGTCTGTAACATTTGACCTTCTTAATTTTCAACCTTATTTTAGTTGGTAGTTTAGAAACTATATCTAGAGTACTATAATTATTTTGTATATATCTTCAAACTTTGAGTGCGTGAATCTCAAATTACTTATTCAAGTTTAGATATAGCTTATTTTTAAAGAGGTGGTCACTTTTGACCCCCCTTTTGTCCTCCATTTCTATACAATTAGCTTCTTATAATATGTATACTAACACTTATCACCATCAAGAAGAAATAGAAATCTCATCAATAATAATTATGAGTGCAATATAATTATAGTATTTTACTCTATGGAGAATAACGATTTTTCCTATAAAATGAAACAAATTTTGTGATCGAATAATTTTTTAGAATTTAAACAACATTTTTAAAACTAAAATTATTAAGACTTGAAAGTTTAAAGAGAAATGATTGTCAACTATTTAGGTTGCAAGACATATATCCTACTAAGTGAAAATAATATTAACAAGAGTATTGAAATATTTAAAAAATATAAAAAATAATATTATAATATTAAAAAGAGCATAAACAATTATATTATTTAAATATTAACAAGAGAGTTGAAGTATATAAATAATATATTGACCTTAGTAGTTCACTCCTTTTTTAGGTTCTTTGAAGAGGTGAAAGTAAGAATTTTGGGGATTTTTTAATTAAAATTAATTAAATAAGACACAACATTATTTTGTAATCAATAATGTCTTTACCTCTAATAATTTCTGTAGTTAAGGCAACGATACCTTACAAATTGCAATTGAAAACACCTAAATTTTTCCATACCAAACCATACTTGACTTTACCTGATCTTAACCAATTAAATAAATATTCATTATTTATTTATATTAACCATCATCTTAGCCCCAACACTTAATTAAATCAATTTATATTTATTTAGTTAAATACAACCTTATCCCCCAAACTTTCCAACTAAATCAAATAATTAATACCTACTTAATAGATTTACGTTGATTAATCTTCATTAACATTTTCCCTAATATTTAATTCCACCTTACTTAAAATCATTGTTAATTGAATCCTATCTATTGAATCCATCTACATGGACCAAGATGTTAACTTTTCATCATGCAACAAGTGTCCCTAGCCCCCTCATTCTCATATCTATGTGAGCACATAAAAGTCACATCATAGCCACCCTACCTCTTACACGTGTCATAAGGTAGTCATCCTACCTTCTCTCACTTTCCCCTTTCATGAGCTTTCCTATGGGTGCTCACACATGTGTGGGCATACCTAGCTCTTACACCTGTGGCATGTTATTATTATGCCTCCACATTCTAATAATTTTCACAAGGATATGCCCTCAATCTAATCCATGCTATCATTGAATCCTCACCATCTATTTTCTTCATAGAAAATCTATAAGTTGATATTTTTTCTCTCATTTTGAATCTAAATAGTCAAAAAATGGCACCAACCCAACTACATCCTAGTCATCCTTAATGAGATTCCAATTCTGCACTAGATGCTACATTTGCACCTACCATATCTCAGGCCACATAATGTCCTCTTTCTACTCCTCTTACAGGTTGTCATCCCCCTTTAGTTTTTTTGCTTTTTTCTTCATCCTGCTTTGTCCTGAGGTGAACCCCATGACCACTTTCCACATGATCCTGTCAATAATAACACATATGGAATTTAGGGCCTCCCCCATTAGCTGATATCCTTGCTTATATTCCTCCACCTTTTCTACAAGGTTCATGACCTTAACTTGAAGGTCAATTATCCTATTCTATTGTATTTTGGCACTAAAATTTTCCTTATTATTAGGAGAGTCCTGAGAACAAGGCACCATTTCCTCATCCAAGGCACCATTTCCTCATCCTCAAAAGAAGTTTGAGGCAAGAAGTTCTATTCCAAGTCAGTCTTGTCCTCTAGAGAATCACTCAGGCCCTCCAAATCCTCTTTACTATCATCCCCTTTTTCCTCCCCTTCCACTTGAAATTCCTCATCTTTTAAACCCTCACTAGAGGAGCCATCATCTTCGTTGAGGTTAAAACCTCTGTTGGAATAGTGGACACCTCTTTGGTTTCAATTTTCTCTTTGTTGTCTATGGGAAGAAGGTGAGCCGACCTTCTTTCCCCAAAGCTTCTCTCGTGCTTCTCCTTTTCATATAGGTCATCTTCTTCTACCTCAGAATCATGTAGGTCTAAGTCAATTGTTACTTGCTTCTTGCTAGAATTATTTTGAATCTTTCTAGCCTTTGTTGGGCTATTTTTTAGGAGTTGCAACTTTTCTTGTTTTAGGATTAGTTTTGAGCAGGGCAATTTCTAGGGCTTTAGATTCTGACTCAACAATAGGACTTTTTCCTTTAGCGTTGGCAACATGGGTATTCTGATTTGAAGACAAAGGGTTACTTTAAATGAGCTCAATTTTTGTAGATGAGTGTTGGACCTCATTTCTTTACTCAAAATTCCTAGGGAGGGTTAGTAAATGACTTCTATTGTGGTAGTAATCAAACACATACTTATAAAGGGCATAAATAAGCCCTTGGTGGAGTGGCGGGGTAGCACCCTTCAAAATGCTAGTAGACATTGAATTAAATAGATAATATGGCAAATTAATTCTATCTCCATGCCTTATATTGTTAAGGATGGGGAAATGGTAGCCATGCACAGTAGTGTAATGACCCTCTATGTTAGACCCATTGTGATATTACTATTTACTTTTACTCGTTTTAGTTAAAATGATTTATCGTATGAATATGTTTTGAATATAAATGTATTTTTTATTAGGAATAAATTGAACGATTATGCAATCAATATGATATTTTGATATGAAATATATGATGAATATATATATATCTATCTATCTATCTATCTATCTATCTATCTATATATATATCTATATATATATATATATATATATATATATATATATATATATATATATATATATATACGTTTTAATCATAGTTGACTATTGTTGTGATGTGCTAAGTTGGATGCAAGAAATGAACAAGCCTCTAGATGGAAGGAAGAGTATCACTCAAGAGAGGAATTTGTGCCTTATTGAGCTATCAAACACTCACAAACTAGCTGGTCAAGTTGAGTTAGTGGTAAGATGCCTTTTGTCTTTTGGGTAACATTTAGTAGAGTTATATTATCCTTGCTTGAAATGTTGGATTGAATCTCTTTGTTAGGTTTAAACCCTTGTGTTTTCATATCTATCTAGATATTAATCGAATCGAATTATATATATATATATATATATATATATATAACACCAAATAGTTGTGAGGTGGTCGACATGTATAAGGGGGTGACCACCATAAAGGTGGCACACCCTATTCTTAAGGGAGGGAATGAATATGATACCACCACCCTACCATGTGGGAATTGGCATTAACCACTTGCAAGACTATGTTAAAGGATTAAGTGCTGGTTATTGTGAGGGTAGTGCTTAGAATATGGTAAGCACTAAATATTAATATGCCAAGTGTTAGTTTTGACTTCCTTTAATAAGGGATGAAAATAATGATGGGGAGGTCGCTAGACCCATTCAAATGGGAAGTAAACCGTGTTATCGATGAAATTGTATAATAAGGGAATGGTAATGTGAACTAGTCAATTAGGCATCGAGCTAGTTATTAAGGAAAACACTTTTATTCCTAGTGGTATTTAGAGAGAGAATTCTATTTGTTTAGGTAAGTAGTAAGTATGGTTAATCATAATATTTGACTTAGTAAAGGATGATTCATGATAATATTTGATAGGATTGTTATGTGTCAACTTTGTGATTAGTAGGGAAGCCGCATAGTCTTAGTGGTGGTGATAAGAGGGCGATTGGTGGTAATTTTGAGAGCTTAATTATACCATTAAGCTTCTTGTAATTATGTATAAATAGAGGAGCTCCCTTGGAGCATAAGCATTCCATCTCATTTTGTCACATATCATCTTTTCCTTTTCATAATCATTTTTCCTTTTGATTATTATTCTTATTTTCATTGTTTTTCATTGAGAAAAGGAAATAGTTCATTGTTGTCAGGGAATAAGATAGTTTCTATTATCGAAGGCTTGGGAATTTTTAAGCTAGTGAAATAGTGGTGAAGATAGCGTCATTGATGGAAGGAATCGGTATTGCATAATAGCTATATTATAGGCATGATGATTCTTAATTTCTTTTATATTGATATGTATGTATAGATTAAGATGTTGCATAGGTTCAATTGAAGCAATGATAAAAATTGTATTACTTGAAGTGCATGTATTCTTGAATGACTATAACTTATAATCTTATTAATAGATTCATGTATATGATTGGTAAGTTATAATTATTCTATGTTGTGATTCTTAGTACATAGGAATGATTGAGTTGGTTAATCCTGGGCTTAGGACAATCCGATGATGGGAATAACCTAGACCATCATTCTATTATTAACTCATGGAAAAAATATGGGTTTAGTAAAATGGCCATTTTACCAAATAGAGCATGAAATGGGTGGACATATGACTCTCACTCAAAGTATTGGGTGATGAATTCTTTTATGTGCCCAAAGTAACATAGGTTGCCTCTGTCTACATTGTTAGTTCACTGTGATCTAGATTTACATACTAGGCATGAAAAAACATGCATGTAGGTTGTAGCCAATGTATGATAGCTCTAGTTATGTAGGACACAATAGTGTGCTCATAAGGCTATATTCTTGTGAGGTTACCAAACCAAACTCTTCATCAAAGGGTCAGGCTACTTCAGTTAGAAGAGGCATGGGGGACTGTAAAGTCTTGATTGGGTGAAAAAATGCTTGGGTGATTCTCTTCCTCATGTAGATGGTGGCCAATATTTGAGGATGTATGTCAAGAAGGACATCTGGACTACTTTGTTTGACTTATGTTTTCATATTCCCAAAGTAAATGGAAGTTTGAAAAGGATAATGTAATTGCATTCATATGTTTATGAATATGATGCTATATATATTTCATGATGAAATAAAATTGAAAAGAGATTTATTTCAAACATGCATTGCATTTTGAAAGGAAAAAGAAATTTTTTTATTTATATTTGGCAATATATTTCTTTTACTTGTGAGTTAAAACTTAGTTAATCGAAAGGGTGATATTTTGGGGATGTTACACTCTAGATAAAGTAAGTATTTCATAACAAAATAGCTAACAATAGCATAGGGTTTAGGGAGGACCAAGAGATCATACACATTCTACACCACCATTGGCCTTTTGCCTTTCTCGAAAAATTTCTTCAGATAGTTCTTGTAGTCGCCAGAGCTCTTTTTATCGACCTTCTTCCCCTTGTTCCTAAAGATAGTCACCTTTGCAATTAAATCTGGTGAGACGACAAAGGAGATGCTACCAATTGAAACTTCACCATTCTACTAGGATTTGCAGAATCCTCACAAGAGCCCTTTGGTGTACCCTTTCGTGGCAAATAAAAATGACATCATCCTAGCTCTTAAGGAAATGTCCCACACCTCTTCATTTGCTTGGAGTTCTTTGTAACTTTTTGGTTCTGATTTGTTCAATGAACCCCCCATGTCATGAAACAAAAACATAGTAACATGGTAAAAGATCTGAAAGCAACATAGATAATACTCACAATTCATATCGCTAACCCCACCAAATAAAGAATAGTTTCCAAAAAGGAAATTTTAAAATGGTCTTCACTACTTCCCACACAAGTGAAAAGACATCTCACATCATGAAAAAACTTGCCAAGAAGTAAGATACAACACCGCCTTTCCATCTGATTATTTCTCCATCCTTAGTAATTAAGACCAAGTGGCGATAAGACTACTCTGTACCTCTGACAACATAAATAAAATCAAATTCTTTCATTCCACCATAAGTCCTAATAGGACTCTAAAATGACACCCACCTTAATAGCCAGGTCAAAATCCAGCTCATCTTTTTGGTTTGAATTCAAAAAAAATTGGAGCCCATTCTCATAATCTTTAAAAATAAAACAACAAAATCACTTATTATTAATACCTATATAGGGACAAGAGTTGGTCAAGTATGACTTAATCCTTTCCTTAGCCAGAATTTTTTTTTATCTTGATGGGGCATTGCAAGAAATTAAAAAAATACCATCCATTGTGATTTAATCCTTGGTTGGAAACTTCATCAATTGCACTATTCCCCTCTTTGAAAATATGTTGGATTTTGATTTGGGGAAAGAAGCCCATCAAGTTTTTTCTTTCTTCCACAACCTTTTTTACTTCCTAGGGGATATTTATCTTTCCATTTAGGTAGTCCACAATACTTCAGCTTCCAAGATAACATTTTAACAATTTAAATGATAAAGTCATCTAAGCCCTTGCCAAACAACAATTGCCTCCACCCTGTTATTGAAACCTCTCCCTAGATTCATACAGTACCCTTCTATCAAGTGTCCCCTACTATTTCTAATAATACCTCATGCTCCTTATAATCCAGGGTTTCCCTTAGAACAACCATCAAAGTTGCATTTAATCCATACATCATCCAGAGGGGTCCAATAGCAATCTTTTCTTAATATAGTTTTGTTCCAATTCAAATCCAAAAGATTATGAATCATGTCCCAACACTGTTTAATTATTAAATCCAGTAGGCTCAACATAACCTTAGATCAGCTGAAGGAGGCAACATTCACATTCTCTTTAATATGTTGTTTTATGATATGAAACAACATTTTGTTGTTTCTATGCTCCTCTCTAAATATCTTGTTGTTACGCTCCTTCTAAATATTCCATGCAATAAAAGGGGGTATTTGGAACCACAAGTTTCTAATAATTGGATGTGTAAAAGGACTATGATTCCACTACATGTAAGGTCCACATTATCATATTGTTAGCAAGTATGTCCTCCCAAATCTCCTTTGCAAATTGGCAATGAAGAAAAATATGATCTATACTTTCAATATCATTGCAACACAAAGTGCACTTGTTAACAAGAGAAGCCTCTTTTATTCAAATTATTAATTGTTAGAATTTTACCATGGGTCGTAACTCACAAGAAACAAGTAATTTTTGGAATTGGGCCTTTAAACCATATAAGATTCCAATTGAATTGCTCCCTTGAGTTTGCCAATATATTTTTAGGTAGATTTAACTAAGAAGGCACTTGATGGATTATGATGCCATGTATCCATTCATCCTCTCTATGGAGAGAAAAAAAAGGAGCAATCACCCAAGGTAGAAGCTAAATACTGAGCCTCCTCCACCATTTGTTTTTTGTTGGTGTCAAAGATGTTTTTGTTGTTCCTTGCTCGATCCATAAAGTTTCTCCATCTCACTTGGTCCCCCTACCATAAAAGATAACCATGAATAAAGGTGCCAAAACATTGGATAAGGACCTTTCTAACAAGGTTGAATTGGTTCAAATCAATAAGAGATTTATCATTTAACCAAATATCATCCTAGAACCTAGTACACCTTCCATTTCCAACCTATTTTTTTCCTCCCTTTCATTTTAATATTCTTGATTTTATAAATATTGTTCCATATGCATGACCCAAATGATAGCTCATTGTACATAAGAAGAATGCTTCTATTGGCATTATTTAAATATTTGTCTTTGAATATTGTAGCCTACTTTTAACACCTTCCACTAGATTTGAGATCTAAATTTAGAAACTAAGGCCTTATTGAAAGGTTTAAGTTTTCTTATCCCAAGCCTACCCTCTTTTTTGGAGCTACACACTTTATCCCAAGCAACTAAGGACATGCATTTTTTTTCTTCCATACTAGTCCAAAGGAAATGTTTATGTATTGTTTTAATTAGGTTAGCCACATGTCTAGGCATCTTAAAAAGAAAGAGATAGTAGATCGAGATGTTTTGTAAGAAAGACTTAACCAATTGGACTTTGAAAACTAGACTTAGGAATTTCCCTTTCCATCTTGAAATATTTTTCTGAAACCTCTCAATAAACCATTACAAAATAGATTCATGGGGTTTCTAGAAATAAGAGACAATCCTAGATAGGAATCTGGAAAGGAATCAATATTGTGGGATATAATTTTAGTGATTTTAGATTGAATATTAGTGTGGACATTTAGAAAATATATTTTACTCTTTTCATAGTTGATGTGTTGGTCAGATATCTTGGCATAATTATCAAGGATCTCCTTCAAACCTCTAGCTTTTGAGATGCAGGCTTCTTCAAATATTATAGTGTTGTCCATGAATTGCTGATGAGTGATAGGATCTAGAAGAGTAGCAACTTTAACACCTTTTAATCTACCCCTCTTTGAACGTTTGGTTATTTCTCCCCATGACTTCAGCCACAATGATAAATAGATAAGGAGATAGAGGGTCCCCTTGGTGGAGGCCACACCCACAAGAGAAGTATCCTTTAGGCAATCCATTTACTAGTATAGAGAATATCGGGATAGTACCATATACTGTAATCATCCTTAGGAATTTATCTTTAAAACCAAACTTCTTAAGCACTTCAAAGAGGAAGTTCTAAGATACCCTATCATAGGCTTTTGAAATATCCAATTTAAAAGCCATGCTAGGTTTTTTATTATGTTCCATAAAGTGGACCAGTTCATGGGTTGTAATTTAACAACATCCATAATATGTCTCCCTTTGACAAAGCCCTCTTGATTAACAGTTATCATTTTGTCGAACACTTTTTTGAGCCTATTAACAATTATAAAAGATTTTATATAAAGTATTACATAGGCTAATAGGTCTTAAATCCTTAATGAAAACAACATTATCATTTTTAGGAATCAAATCAATAAAGGTAGAGTTGACATGTTTAAGGATTTTACCAAACCTAAAGGAGTCCTTTGTATAATTGAAGACATCCAGTCCAACAACATCCCGAAATTCCTGAAAAAAAGTCGGGGGAATCCAGGCCTCAGAGCCTTATAAGCTCGAAAGGAGAAACTAGCCTCTTTCACCTCCTAAAAAGAAACTCTAGAATTAAGAAAGTGCAAGTATTCATTAGTGATAACCTAAGGAATAACTTCTACCAAGCCATCAGAGTCCCTAAATCCACCTTGAGTATTATTGTTTTGATTTTCAAAGAAGGAAACAACCAGCTCAACAATCCCCACCTCATTCTCTATTATGGATCCATCCTCTTTCTTAAGCTATTGTATCTTGATTCTGCTTCTATGTTTCATAGGCAACTAGTGAAGAAACTTGGTATTTTTGTCTCCTTCTGTGAACCATTGAATCTTGGATTACTGTTTCCAGAAGACCTCTTCTTTTTTTATTAGTTTAAACCATTTCTCCCTAGCAAGATTTCCTCCAAGCATTCATCTTGAGAGGCTAGATTATATTCAATCTTCTCTTGTATAGTCTTCAGATTGGTTGAAATAGTCTTTTTCTTATCAAAGATATTACCAAAGGAGAATCCATTCCTGCCTTTCACTTTGGTTCTTAGCAATTTCAGCTTTTGAACCACATGAAACATGGGGGTACCATTTTTCCACAAGTTTTCAACCAGCATTCTAAAGTCTGGATGGAGAGTCTATATGGTCTCATATCTAAATGGATAGGACCCTTTTCTAAAACCATCCTCCCATGAAAGAACAATAGCATTATGATCTCATCCAAATATAGGGAGGGAACTAAGGGAAAGGGAGTCGACATCTCTCCAATTACTTGAAACCAAGAATCTGTCAAGTCCAACTTGGATAAGGTTTTGGCCCAATCTCCTATTAGACCAAGTAAATTTAGATCCATTTAATTTTATATCCATAAGATCCACCAAGGAAATAAAGTCTGGAAGGTCATTCATACTATTAGAATAATCTTCAAGACCACCAAATTTCATAGAGGGATATAGAGTGGAGTTGAAATCTCCATCTAGCATCCACAAATCATCCTAAGAGCCATAAATAAAGGATGCCAAATAAGACCAAAGGGCAGCAAGAGAGGATCTCACATTAGGAGCATAGATATTTATGAGGATTCACTCAAAGTGAGAGTGCAAGATCTTCAATTTGACAATAAGACAATTTTTAACCGAATGAATCAATCTACCTGAAAAAGATGTCAGATTCCACAAAGTAGCAATAGCACCCAGTGTAATATTGGTATACAATATTTATTACATTATTTTTGTTCAATCATGGACTCTAACTCTTAATAAAACTAGCATACCTATCTTTACAAGAATATAGGTAAAGTACGCTCAAATATATCATGTTTGTTTATTATTCCACTTAAAAATTTATTATATTATTATATTGTAATTAATATTAAATTATTATTAAGATATGAGTATATTATTATGTTTTATATATTATTTTTATGTTACCAAATTATTATTATTGTTATATTATTATTTTATATTCCTTCTTATTGTTATTTTTGAGAAAAAGTGGACTTTATGTAGGGACACTTTCATCCACCATAATTAAAAATACTAGATTGAGATCATTACAAGTTACTGCATAATAGAGATAGATAAATTGATTAATCAATTAGAGTCACATTGACTGCATTTGAGAGGTGGATGTGACGATATGATTAACATTGAATAATTAATAATTAGTTAATTTGGGTGCATGAGAAGAGAAAATAAATTAAATTAAATTAAAAAAATAATAATTAAATATTTTTTTTTGTTTTCATCCATTTATGTGTCATAAGCACATTAAATTAAATGCTTTTAGTTTTTATTGACCAATATTTTTGCTTCATATGTAAGTATACTACGCCTTAAACATAAAAATTTAATTTTATTACAATATCATTAGACACTAAAAAAATATATTAAAGGGATAAAAAAATCAGCTAACTTGATTACTATGGATATCTATGTTGCATTATTCTAGAAGATATATGTTCTTATAACATAACTTGATTGTAGGGAATAGACCTCATAAATAGAATTATTTTATCTTTACAACTTATTATACCTCCATATTTTAATTTGGGGTGCCCATGAATGTATCAAAATTCCTTACATAGTAGGTGAAGCTTAATATACTTATTAAGGAAATGGATCGCAATAATTGATTTGACTTAATAATTATAAATGATTATGATTTGACTTAGAGTTTCAAATTTATTTGTATATTTAATTTCAACTTATAATTAAATGACAAAGATGAATTTTTGAGTTATTAACACTTTTAAAATTTGAAAAAATCATTTTTATTTAAAAATATAAAATTTAGTATTGTAACTTATAAATAATTGTATATAAATTCAGTCAGACTTTCAACCAGCGAAGGCATTAAGCCCACTGTCAAATTTGGCACAATCTTGGTCTCATCTAAGACATAGTCCTGCCTCGCAGACCAAAAACCCCATTGACTATTCAATCAATTTGAATGGGAAAAATTCTTCAAGCCAAGAGAGTACCCCATCGAAAAGCCTTCAAGCCGACATTGGCAAAGAAAAAGTGAGCGAATCTGGTAAAATTCTATTAGCTGATGCTTCCTATTATGGAAAAATTGATGAACACAAGTATGCTAAATATTCGAAGAAGCTGGAAAATTATATACTCACATCTCCATCCACTACTATGGAGAAGAACCCACCTTCAGAAATCGCTCCATCATTTTTTCCAGAGAAATCTAAAGAGAAAAAGGTGGAGAAGGAGCACAAACATTTGGGGATGTTTTTTCACAGGTAGCTTCTATGGATTTTCATGGTTGTGACTTCCAATTCAATAGAGAATAGAATAGAATACTCTCTCTGTGTTATGAAATAAATTGCAGGTCTTCCCAATCAAAGGGAGAAGAAA
Source organism: Cryptomeria japonica (assembly GCF_030272615.1). Lineage (NCBI taxonomy): Eukaryota > Viridiplantae > Streptophyta > Pinopsida > Cupressales > Cupressaceae > Cryptomeria > Cryptomeria japonica. Next base: position 714,007,793 of record NC_081409.1, on the reverse strand, counting down.
ATCAAGGACAAGGAAACAGAAACATTGGATGAATTATTTTCACAGGGACAGGTCTAGAAAACTTTTACTTGACTCTTTTATATTTCAAAATGATAGGTGGACTGTCAGACCAATTCTTGAGCAATTTAAGTGATAAGAAAGGATCAGCAGTTGGGTTCCATGGTTAATGATTCCTTCCCTTTCAGTCGTTTAAAGTTAATCTAAGACGTAAAAGGGAAGAAAAATGATGGCATATAATGAATCTAAATTAAGTTGAACAGGTCTTCTAAACAAGAGGAGGAGGAGGAAGAAGAAGAAGAGGAGGAGGAGGAGGAGGGAGGAAGGGGAAGGGGAAGGGGAAGGGGGAAGAGGGAAGAATCAGGTAAGAATCAGGTTTCGATGTTCTAGAAATATTGATGGAAATTATAAGAGAGTAAAAAGTTATTTAGTTTTTGAATCTGTTATTTTCTTTGTATCTATTATTTGTGCTCTTGAAAGAGGGGTCACAAGTTCAAATCCCAAGGAAGTGAGGTATGTAGGTAGAGGGTAGTCCCAAATTGCTATAAGTCATTTGTAGATTGTCTAACATTGTGGGCTATAAAATAATCTTTCTTTCCTATTACAATGTAATTCTAATTTCAATGTTACAGATGTTCTAACCAAATGTATTTCCATTATTGAAGATGTCTGAACTAAATGTGTTTTTGCCAAGGTTTAAAGAGCATTTCATAAATTTTAATATAAATATTGGTGTATTTGAATTAGGAAAACTCTTAAACTTTTGTATAAGTTGACATTTTTTTGATATGTATATAAATTGACATTTTTAGCCAAGGTTGTACACTTTGTTTCAAAAATATAATTTGAATGCAAAATATTTTTTGGATAAAATATTTGTAACAACATAAATAGTAGTTTACTTCAACCTCTCTTTCATGAGCATGAATGAGTTACTTAGCACTCATCTCATATTTATCAAGGGGTGCTTAAATCAATCCAAGACCATGTGTATTTGAACAAGGTTGGCTCTTTTATATAATTTTGTATAGAGGTGAAAATTATAGAATCTAAATTGCTAGCAAGAAATGTCTTTAAGTATAGATCTTCAATTCAAAATGTTTCTTAACCTTCAAAATATCAAAATAATCAATTTTCAAAAGATAATGAAAGGATACAACCACCTAAAGGGGCATATATCATGACAAGCATTTCTATTTTGAGTTTTGTTGAGTATTTAAAAGGGCTATAGAGAATTATTGTGGTGGACACATCAAGTATTATCACATGACATATATTGCACACCTTGTGCCATGTTGTCTTATGAATATTCAACTAAATAAACCATTGTTATCTTTAGAATAAGTAGAATTTCTTAATTTCACTTATTTCTCATTGTTCTATTTTTTTTGTATAATTGATAATCCCTTATTTTGCAGCTACTTTTTCCTTGTCAAAGAAGCTACGCCTTTTATATTTTCCTCCACTTTGTATGTTTTAATGGAGAGTTTCATACTAAAGGATACACTTACATAATGACACCTTGTATGCACTTTAATTATGCATACCCTCTATATTATTTGATGCTTAATTATTTACATAATTTACATTTTATGAGTGTTACATAATCTAAGATACATGATTATACTAAACTTCACATGTTACCCACAATGAATTCGAAATATAATGAAAGCAATTTATATGCAGATGTCAATTCCCCATTTATTGTTTAATGCATTTCCTAAAGGGGTATTATATGTTGTATTATGCAAGTACATGCATATTGTGATTCTTTACATACTAGTGTTTCATCATCAAGGTTCCTTGGAGGTTACTAGTGCTTATTTTCTTGCTCACTAGGAAGGGAAAGAAAAGGCCAAAAATTGGTCATCTAATTGTAGACTTGGATATTAATCGCATGGGTATGGATTCCATGATAGGAAAAGAGTATGCTAGACAGTGTATTTAATGAGGAATGGACAACAATTGACGGAGGATGCATCATGCCATTAATAAGGTATGGCACCTTCGCCCTCCCTCATATTTTTTGCAATTTCTATTCGAAAGGGAGGATGTAAGCTAAATTTTGGGGAATTCAAGACAGAAAATTTTTGAGGAGAAGGCTTAAAAAAAAAAAAAACTTTTAGGAAAAATGCAATGAGTAGGGTGCAACGATCTGCCACAACCATTCTCACCACCCACCTTGTCTGCATTAGAAAAGGAGCTAAATTTAAATAATCTCTTGGAATGATAGTCAAGAGGATGGTAAAAGGTGTAGGGGGAAGAAAATGCAAGAGAAGTTAAGCAACAAATATGTCTACAAGTGAGGTTGTTCAAAGGAAGAAAACCTTTCAAAATGCAAACATTATAGGAGAATGGTGTGAGGGAGAAATGAAAGACAATGATGGTAACAGAGGCATTTAGAAGACACGAGAGGAGGAAAATGTGAGAAGGAGGGGAGCTCGTCAAATGTTGTAGTTGCAACTACTCTGGCAGATATGCATACAAAATATGGAAGCATAGGCAACGTGTGCGAACTATTTTTTGAACTGCCTAAAAGAAATGGGGTTTCACAGAATACAATGATCGCAGGATAACGTATAATTTGGAGTCCTTGAAAATGCTTTGGAAACTTTCGAGAAAATGTAGTTAGTAGGTAAAAATCCAAGCTCTATAACAACTGCCAACATACTCCCTGCCTGAGACCAAATGAGAGCTAGCTATCACCAGGTTTGTTGCTAAGCCACACTATTGTTATTCGCTATGTTAAACAATAATGGATTGTTAATTCACTTATACATTGTCAAAATAGTCAACTATGCAATGGGTCTTGAGTAAGAGATTTATCCTTTTGTTTAATATTATATTGTGATAAATTTATTATAGACATGTGCTTATGACCATTTTTGAATGACATTATTAAGCTACTAAATGTTGATCTTGATTATATGAACAATAATTGTAATATTTCTATTGAGATCATGCGTAGAGATCGGTTAGGATGGTGCCTAAGTAAGGTCATAATCATCATAAAATAGTTAAGTACTAATATGTCAATGTCAATTTAAAGATCTATTGGAGAGGCGATATTAATATTAGACATGTAGCACACTAATGTTGTAATTCAAGGTTTAGGTTCCCTATTGCTAATGTATAAATATAGAAGTGATAAAGTGATTATGCATCATTGTAGAACTTTGAATCAAGTTTTGGATTTTGGACTTGTGAATACTTATAAACTATCAAGAAGAAATTATAAAGTGTATACCAAATCATGATCATAACATTAATATAAACTTGATAACCTTGCCTTCATCATACATCCTTGGGAATGGGTTTTGATGGAAGAATTCCATGTTGTAAATGATACCTTCCAAGGTATTAGTGATATACTTAATTAGAATAGCAAAGGACCTCAATCATATAAAATCGTGCCTAAGAGGTATTGTTTATCCTTGTGTGCTAGCCAAATAAAACGTTGCATGACTATGCATCATAATATAACTTTTGGATGTGGTAATTATGACTACAATAATGAAACTTCATGTTTATGTGTTGACTATGTGGTATAGTGCCCTGGACCAATGATTATGTATAGTTGTGCAAACTAAGAGAATTCTTGTTAAGTATTCAACCTAACTTTGGTGTCATGGAGACGATCCTATTAGATATTTTGAGGAAAATTCATTAACTAAGAACTTATGATAATCAAGGGATAATAATTTGAATAACATTATGTTCGAATTTTAAGAGAAATATAATGACAAAGTTCTAGATGAAACCTTTAGGTAAAAGATAACCTTTTACAATGAACCGAGCATAAGTTACAATAATAGGAGGTTTGGCTCTTGGTTGTAAAATATTGTGAACGTGACTTTGTTTAGTGTCACTATAACCTCACTTTACTAAATATATCTCTCATGCTAAAACTTTCTACCTTGATAATTTGTTGATACCATGGTACAAGATTTATATGATTGAAAGGTGTATCAACCTCTTAAAGACAAGAATGTAGATATAAGAATTATCATGTGAAGTAAAGGAAGGGTACTATAACTAAATTAGATTTATTATATATTAAATATTCTATTATGCCTAATTTATGTGTAGAGATTTGATTTGGACAAGTTGTCCATATGAGTGCGCGTTGCATAGGGTGTGTTATTTAAGTTGGGTGATGGTTCAATACTTATTTAATTACGAGATGTTTTGACAATCGTGGCCATTGAATCTAAAGAGGTTAGTGTAGTAAATCACAGTGAAAGGATGCTTGATTATGGAAATAGTAAGGAAGTTCTTGCAGATGGATATGGTCAAAGCCTTCTTGATTATGCAAAAGAGTTTCTAGGAATTTTTTTTGCAATAGTTGATGAAGAATATTTTGAGAACAAAGAAGTCATAGCCCACATGGATGAAATTTTGCAACAAACTAATAAATAGGAAATTTCTTTAGGATAGGAGGAGAAATTATGCAAAAAAGAAAGCCATGATGATACTGATAAATTGGATCTTAGAAAGCCTAGAAATCCCATATTTTTTGTCACACTAGGAGAAGATATTAAACAATTTTCTGCTCTCCTAGATACAAGATCTGCAATCAACATTGTCAAAGAATATGTCTTGCCATCTTATTATTGGCAACCCCAAAATATCCCAATTCAAGGAATAGGAGCTAAGAAGAGGCTAGAGAGAAACACACATGAAATCCTGGTAAATATAGGAGAGCTTAGTTATTCATGTTCATTTTGGCAAGATGATGACATCAAAACTGACATTCTCTTAGGATGGGATTTTTTGAACCAGTTTCAAATGGTTTATTTTACTTAGATTGGTGTTATTTTGGGGAATAACCTAGGAGCTAGCTTTATTGATTTCAACCAAAATTTGGTTTGTGTCAATGTCATTGGTAGATTTGATGTAGATAGAAATATTCTTCCAAAAGATCTAGAATCCCTATTCGTTTGATGAATTAAGGAACTTCCTAAGGAATGTCAAAGGACAATATTGGAAAGATATTTTTTTAGCAATCTTGTTCCAGTATCCAAAATCAAAGGATGGGGAAATTTGCAGATAGTTTCAGGTGCAAAAGAGATACACATTTTGTCTCCAAATCTCACTAAGGGAGAATTGGTTGTTTTGAAAGCACTGGCAAGATAATATAAAAAAGCTCATATAATTTTTGGATGCAGAGATATTACAAGTTATTTCCCCTTAGAATATCTTAATGTTGAGGATTTGGTTAATATATTTAGTCCCTCCTGTAAGATCCTATTATCCAAGTTATCTCCATATAAGTCCTATACAATCCTCCTAGATATTATGTATCTTGTTGTACATTTTCCTGCATGTCAGTTGGAATGGATAATTGAGCACAAAGACACCCAGATCAAAGGTGACTAGTGTCATCTAGAAATAGGAAGACTTCTACCATAAAGATTAAAACATACTTACAAATATAAGTATGTTATGGAATTTGACAATGTCTTCAACCTACCAGGACTTCATTTAATACCTAACATTGGGTGGTGGTGTTTCTTAGAATGGTGGTCTAACTAGACACAGGACCTAGGATGATAATGCAGCAACATAAGGAGATTTATTGTAAATAAATTTATATAATGAGTACTAAATAAAGCATTATATACTATGGAGTTTAATAGTCTAGATGATATTATGGCTTGTAATCATTTGAGGACTAACATTGTCGGCCATTTGGTATGATATTCCTCCTTGCAATATTAGATAACTATGTTTTTCGATTAAGAATTTAATGCCTTGAATATAACTAGCACAAGGGTTTGTCTGTGCCATGAAGTCAGCCACATTAAGATCTGACGATAGGATGCAACCCTATCTAAAAAAACCACGATGTCAACCATGTGAAGCTCTGACAACAAGATGTAAAACCTATAAAAAAAAGCAAGATCCTTGTAGCCACTTATGAGTGTCAAGTAGACCGTTCTCACTTTTCGGGTATATAAAAAGTGATAGTAAATAAATTAGTAAATAGTGAGTTTGTAGAAAAGTTTTAGAAATTATTAAATAAATAGTAAAGGGCCTTCAAGACCTTGCAAATATTAGAGTGCATACTACATACCACTCCCCTTCCACTACCTTCCAAAAGTTCCTCCTACTTTTCCATCTACTTTTCTTATCTACCACTCACATCTACCAGTACCACCATCTATCAGTTCCTCCATCTACCACCTACACCTACCGGTAATTCAGAACCTACCACTCACACCTACCAAACAAATCCATCTACCCCTTGGTCTCCAACTACTATAAATAGAGGCCTTGTGAGCTCATTTGAGGCATTGAGTCCTGTATAGAGTTTGATCGATTCTTGGATCAATTCTTAGAGTCATATCTTGTCTTGTATAAAGAAAAATTCTAGTATTAAGAGTCTAGTGTGAAGAGTCTCTTAGGAGCAAGTTGGAAGTATCCTCTACCCTTGCGCTTCCATGCGATCCGAGGATTATGAGAAACTAACTTGCATAGGTTATGAAGCTTGTCTCATGTAATAAAGCTTTGATTTAATATTGGCTCTAGCTTTCATCATTGTTATTCCACACTAAATTGGTATCAGAGCATATTGTCATATTGTAGTTAATTACGAGATGTTTGACAATTGTGACCACTGAATATAAAGAATTTTGGAGATACTCATATTAATAATGCACATTGTAGGACATTGAACTAATTCATTATGATTTCATATATATGTTCTTATTGTTTCCTTACATAGTCTTCATTCATTAAGACCACCTTTGGTTTATCAAGGGTAACTATATGTCAAGGTTGGGAAACATCGAGGTATGTATCACTCACTCATGTATGAGACAAATGCTTGTCTAACATCTATATAGATTATCTTAAATTGGGAATAGGATTAACTTTTCCTGCATATTGCTAAACACTAATCATATTTGAGAATTAGTAAATAGAATCCTAATAGGTAGTTGACTACTTTTATTTGATAAGATTGTATATGATACATGAGTATTAATATAAATCAAGAGCTATATGTATATATCTATATATCAACTTCTATCTTATTAAGCCTCAACGTAAGTTGATACAAAATTTGCAATATGTGATGATATTAATAAATATAGCATTGCATTCTGTGTGGGGAACTCCAAATGATTGTGTACTCAGGTATATTGGGGTATATGTGACTAATAAACTAATATAATTTGAAAAGTATTATAAATAACCATATTGATCAACTAAGCATTGACAAATTTATCATAGTGGCAATAAATGATCATACAATACATACACTTTATGAGTGCCACATAATTTAAGATACATGATCATGGTAGGCCTCACATGTAACCCACAATGAATTCAAAATAAAATGAGATCAATTTATAGACCCATGCCAATTTTCAATTTAGTGTTGTTTCTTAATGGGGTATTATATATTGTGTCTTCTTCTAGTACATGTGAATATTATGATTCTCCACGCACTATTTTTTCATCATCAAATTTCATTGCAGGTTACTAGTACTTATTTTATTGGTCACTATAATGAAGGCAAAATAAAGAGGGCCAAAATTGTTCAGCTAATTCAATTTGTATGACTAGGTGGCTCTATCACAAGGTAATGCGATAAAAATTGGTGGTGATGTTAGCAAAAGGGTGGTTAGTAAACTAGTTTTATAGGCTAATAAATTTATCCCTTATTGTATCTAGCATATCAATGTTATACTCTACTAGGCTTATCATATTCTAAGCTACTTTTGCTCATATAAACAACCCTTATAATCCCAATGCTACCGGTTTCATCTAGGTTTGTTAGGGACAACATATATTGATGTTCATAATACCTAAATTCTCCTTAGGGTCTTTCATATATTGATGACCTATCTGTTGAATCTTCCTTGTCATGAATTTTTCCTCTCTACCTTAATTCATGTCTTAGTTGTTTTTCCATCTTAACATGACTATGTTTGTATGATTGACTCTTTACACTTTATCTCATGAAACTTATGGCAGCCCTTAGGTCCTTAGTATGACCTTCCCCATAAATCTTCCTTATTACTATCTTAGGGAATGTCAGCTATGAACCTTCATGCCTGATCCTTTTTCATATGAATGTCATTGTGCTAAAGAAAATAAGTCATGAATTGTACATGGCCCTACATGCTTGCTTAATATCTTTGATCTTAGGTAATCGTCATTAAACTAACATGTCTAAGGCTTTGAATAAGAACATGACCATCACTTAACAAGATTGCAAACACAACTAGACTTCAAATAGATACATCAAGACAAGATAGTTAAATTTCAATTATAAAAAAAATAGTAAGTTCACTTATTTGGGTTAGTTGTTGAATGCATGCTCACATTCACATACATGAATCTAAATTAAAATAGACTACAAATAGTTTGTAGATTGTAAAATATCTATGTACAAAGTATTTTTATTTTAAATGTATTGGACAATCAATTCCTAACACTTTTAATAGTATATTTCATCATCAAAATTCAAAGTAACAGTTTATTTATTTTTTAAATTATATTGTTATACAATATTATTGCATTATTTTTGTTCAACCCTAGACTCAAACTCTTAATATAAATATTTAATTTTATTACAATACCATTATACAATAAAAAAAAATATTAAAAAGATAAAAACCTTGACTGACTTGATTACTATTTCATACCATCATCCTATTACTATCTATGTTGCAATATTCTAGGAAAATTTTCTTATTAGTTCTTTCCATAGGTAGGACACTAATGCATTCATTACACATCTAACTTTTTAATTAGTTCAAATAATAATTGTAGAAAATTAAAAACTGAGTAACAATTCTATAGTCTATAATTATTTTTTAACTGTAAAAATTTTAAAAATATCATTTATCTTTCTTTCAATTGGTTTCTATTGGGAATCATCATTGCAAAAGTAATTATTTTTTTTCAATCTTTTGTCAATTCAATTAATGACTTGAGTGACATATAAAATATTTTATACATCATCATAAAACTAAATTGTCAACTTTAACATTATGTTGTCTCATATCTATCCAATTAAATAGACAATTTAAAAAAAATATCAAACAATATGAGTATATCAAAATATTTTAAGTAGTTGGTGAAGCTTTATATATTTATTAAAGAAGTGGGTCACAATAATTGATTTAACTTAATAATTTTATTTTTTTATTTTTTTGGGGCAAACGTGGCGAACCACCATAATATATTAATATTATATAATGGAGAATACAAAGAACTAGTTCAAAGAGAAAACCGAAGGAAAGAGCTAGTAAGAAAACCTCCGGTTATGGCTCAAAATTTTGAAAAAATAAATGAGCACCCTATACTAAAATCTTGAAATAAGCCTAATACAAGCTACATCAAGCTCAACACAAGCTTGCCCAAAGAAATAATACAAGAAGGGCCTCAAAACCAATCATATAATAATTAGGATGTCAATATGATGCAGAGCATCTATCACAAACTATAAAACCTTCATTCAAGGGTAAACTTTAAACTTGAATCAAGGGACATATAACAAGATAAATCACTCTTCTCAACTTCAAACCAATTTCAAAGGTTATATTACATCCTTAAAAACCTTCATTCAATATTTCAAATCATAACATTCACCATAACATGAGAGAACAAATTCTTTATTGCCATGGAATACCCTAGTTTAGGGTTTCATCCCTTAACAACTATTTTCACCAAAATGATCACAAAATATTCAATTCTTAACCAAATAAAGTAAGACAAAAAGAACTGGAAAGAAGATTCAGAGACCTTTCCAACACATATATCCTTTCTTCAATATTATTCCTCATGTAACCACACCAAATGCTACAACCGAGTTGTTGCTGCCTTCACCAATCTGCTTTTCACCATGAACTGTAACAAACAGTCATCAATAACATTTTACATATTTCTCATAAAGACAATTGCTTCAGTCAAAATTTATAATACTGAGCTAAACAAGTTCTCTAAACATTTCAGCCAGATCCAACGGTTAAATCAAAAGATATGATCATTTTCCCAAAACTGGGTAACCCTTGGCAAGGTTTTGACAATCATTGAAAAAACAAACATATCTTGCCAAATACTCCACAAAAATGCACAAGAAAGGATTCATCTGAAAGGTATTTAATCAATCTATCATTAAATAAAATCTACATATAAAAATTACATCAAATGTGATCCTCCATGGATCTATGACAGTCATAGATTCCTTAAAACCTCATGACAGTTTGAGGGTTTGATGGATAATCTTTGTCAAATCCCCTCCAAACTGATCTACCTTCTTGATTTTGACCAAACATGGTTTTATAAACCATTTCCAACTCCTTTCTAACTAATCCAACCACCTCATAACCAATGTATTTCATTTTTACACTTTTGTTGCACTTTTTGGCAATATTGCAACTTTGCAATTTTTACAATTTATGTATTTTTGACATAAATGACTCTAACCCTTACATGGACACTTTAAACACTTCAAGATGGACCAAATATGATATCTTTGGACAAAATGGCTCATTTAGCCTTACATATTATGATTCAATTGACTCAAATAACCTTAATACATTATGAATGACTCAAATACAATAAATTGTTCATATTATGACTTTTGACCTCCTGGTATGCTTGTGTGCTTAGGTGTCTCTGCACCACAATATGGTATCAAGTAACCCTAAAGTTTCCAAAAAGGGATAGGGGGAACCCATCCACAAAAAGCAATCTTGAAAGGTGATTGGATAACGATTCGCATGCGAGGCTGACATGCAAGCTCATGCACCTTTGTTCTACACAATAAAGGCTGAGAAGTAGAGCCAGAGAAGAGTCTAGGACCGCGAAGCGGAATAACATAAATGGTGTCCCAAGTCTTAAAATTTTGAAGGCCACAGTCCCCAGCATAAAAAACCCACTTTGAAAACTACTGCCAAGAAGAATCCAAAATGACCCATGTCTGCATGGCCGAGTGGGGCTAAGAATGATCTAAAAAAAGGGTCAATCTCGAAGGATGTAGACCAAAAGAAAAAACCGCCAAATTTCAAAAGGAACTTGTAATTGTTGCCCAAAACTAGACTAATAGCCTGCTTGAGACCTAGAAAGAAAAATTATTTGCTAAGCCATACTGGGAAGCCTTCAATTTTGACTGAGTCACACATACCTGCTCAAGACACTGTGAAAATCCTATATAGTTTGCATATTTTAGTACTAGGGCTATAACCGTGTTGCACATACCCACTCAAGACACTGTGAAAATTTTGCATAGTTTTAGTACTAGAATTGAAACTTTTTGTAGTATTTCAAAAATGGAAGTCAGGCAATGAAATATTTCCCATTTGGAGAACCCGCCAAAGATTCTAATTCCATCAACATGGGGAAGGAGCTTGCCTAACCATGGGGATCTATGTCAGCATGTTTGAAGATTACTCGAAACCCATGAAATTTTCTATAAGCTTGGGAAACTAAATCTTCCCCTAAAATATCTACATGATGTTTTAGCCAGTGGTGAAAAGGGGCAAAGGAGTCATAGATGAGACCATTCATGAAAGAAATGTAAACGGCCCTAGCTAAAGACTCTTGCAAAATCTCCTCTCTGTCAAGGAAACCTCCTAACCACGGATCCCCAACCAAAAGGTTGTAATTTGCAATTTGAAACTTTAATTCCTCCCAGGTGAAAAAACTAGGTTGGACAATAGAGCCAACAATGAATCTTGTGTCCTCTACTGACCAGGAAAGATCCATAACAAAAGATGTGACCCTGGAGATCACCCACGATGGAGGACTGAATTGATTCGCTTCCAACCAATCTGCACCAAGGATTGAATAATAGTTCTTTCCATCTTTGAACAAGGTATGATAAACAGAGTCTGTAGATTAATTTGGTTGACACCTTGTGGAAAATGAGTATGGAAAGGGTCATGGAGCACAATTTTGTTAGCCATGAACAAAGCAAGATGAATGACCACCTCAAATCTAGTAGGATATCAAAGCATTGAATGGTAAACTTCGATGTGTCTCCACAAAATATCATGAAAAATTAGACACATATAAAAAATCACATACATGTTGAAGTACTGAATGAACTGGAAAATATGAAACGAGGGCCGCTGAAGGACTCCAAAGAATGAGAAAAATTTGGAACATGTCCGATCTTCACACATGTTATCAGGTGAATAATCTTGAAAAGTTGATATGGTACGTGCCAGGGCAAGCCGAACTCATAAATGCTTTTTGTGAAATTTGAATGAAACTAAACTCCCCGCAAAAGTGGAAAAAAGAAATTCAAAATTAAAGCGAAAGAGAATTGAAGGTTGAGATTCTCATCTGACAAACTATGAAGTGAACAATGGAATTTTAAAAAACCTCCAAATTAGCTCGAGCCCTTCAACATTTTTTAACTGAGAACCTGAGAATATATGTTCTCCATGAGGGAGAAGGCCACCTTGATTAGCTAGAAGGTCTGCTAGAACATTAGCTTCCCTATAACAATGTGAGACTGAATAATCTTGAAACTGAAAAAAGGAGTTGTCTAACTTCTTGAATAATATATTCAATTTTCCAATTGAATTTATCTGCTGAAGGGATTGATAGGGCCGAAATTGTGTTCATGGAATCTCCTTCAATACTGATCTTTTTAGCTTTATTGTTGATGGCCAGTCTAATCCCAAACAAGAGAGTATGTGCTTCAGCCACATTATTTGATCCATCTGCTATTTTGGCCATACCACAACTAGAGATAATTCCTAAATGATTGCTTAAGATATAACCTAAACCTGATAACCCAGGATTTCCTTTCGAGGCCCCATCAAAATTTAATTTATAGTGACTCTGGAGGTTTCTACTTGATCTCTTTTCTGATTGCAACCTTGGATATGTTGATGATTATGATTGATTATGATTGCAACTTAATAATTATGATTGATTATGATTGACTTAACTTAATAGTGAAAGTATTGAATTTTATATTAAAAATTTAGATTTTGATCTTTCATTGATAAAGATGAATTTTTGAAAGATTCAAACATTTTTAAAAAAATGAAAGGATCTTATATATAAAATTCAACTTACTTCAATATAAAAATCAATATTATAACTATTAAATAATTATATATAAATTCAATCACTTTGAATGACAAGGAATTCTTTTGACAAATTCTTTCAAAAGTGTTAAAAAAATTATTCTCCTTGCTTATGGTTGAAAGATTCAATGGGCTCTCCACTATTTATAAAAACAATATGTGGCTAAATCAAGTGGCCAAAATTGGTTATCTAATTTAATTTGTATGCCTATGACTCTGTCTCAAGGTAATGTTTTGACTTTTTATTTGGTTTTGACAAATAAATATAAATTTTTTAACTTTATACATTTTATATCTAATTTAAGATATTACAATAAAATTTAAAAAATTATAAATATAAATATAAATTTATCAATATTAAAACTAAAACATGTATTACAAATATTATAAAAAATTCTGAAAACCAATCTTTTAATATGATTTCTCTTATATAACTAAGGTTCACTATAGTAATATTGTACAAACAAGATTTCATATTTTCAAACAAAAATAATTAATTCATATCTCAATCATAAATATTGTCTTTAAACAAGATTATATATTAAAGCTATGAGGTTTCCACAATCCATTTCGTATTCTAATGTATTTTTCTGGATTCGATTGTGTGTATTTTTTTCCCATCAACGTTTCGAATCACACTCCGTGATTCATCATCAGGATGAAAAGAATTCCAAAGACATGAAAGATGTTGAGTTGCAGATTTGAGATAGAATATAAAGATTGGAATTCAACATTTTTCATGTCTTTGGAATTCTTTTCATCCTGATGATGAATCACGGAGTGTGATTTGAAACATTGATGGGAAAAAAATACACACAATCAAATCTAGAAAAATACATTACAAGATTATATATGCTCTAACAAAATCAGTTAAAGCATATTTCAATTGTAAACTTTTCAAAGGTACTAGTGTGAAAAAAAATTCTTATTCTCTAACAAAATTAGTTAAAACCTATCTCATTTAAATTCTTCTCAAACACAATAATACATGAAGAAAATCAATATTTTATAACATAATTAGTTAAAGCTATCTCTCAATCAAATTTTATTAATTTTAAATAACTTTTCTAAATAATTTTCATATCATAATAAGATAGATATACACCATTAACACCACCATCATTAAAAATTTTATCAAACCAAAGACTTTAGGAGACTCTTTTTGTTTATACTGATATTGCTTAAATGCTTTGGTATATGGGTTGCTCTTCATAATCATGATTGCACAATGAAAGATAGATGCTTGATTGAGAATTCTTGATACTTTGACTATAGCATAGGTGCTCCAAAATGCTAGATAGAAAATAAGGAGGTGAAGGTCTTACTTAAACATTTCGCATACATTTGATTAATGGTAGGGATTAAGAGCCAAAGTCAACAATTAAAAAATGTTGAGAGGGGGTATGACCTATATTGCACATGGACCGATAAGGTGGAGGGATAACATGAGGTCTAAATGCATAGAAAAATAAAGTAAAATATTCATTTTGTTTATTTGAGGTGGGAAATTAAATAAATTATTTGAATCTATTAAATTTGAGAGGGAAATGTTAAATTTTATGGAGATGGGATCTAAAATGCACATGACTTGATGAGGTGTAAATGCATGGAAAAAATTAATTTTATTTATTTGATGTGAAAAATTAAATACTTAATTGAATTTATTCAATTTGAGAGGAAATGTTATATTTTATGGAGAGTGGAATCTATCTAATGTTAGAATTCGGATTTGAGTTTAGGAGGGTGATTTTGAGATTATAAAATATTAGTTTTATTATAATTTACTTGAAATTGAACTCCTATAGTGATAAAGTACAATAGTGGGACTCATTTTAAATATTAAAATGCATTATAGAAGTATCTAGAGGCTTGAAATGTGAACTTTCTTTTCACAATTTTTCACTAAAATGAGCCAAATTCACAATAAAGGCAAAAATGTCAATTCCTCAAAATCCATATAATATGGGATCCAAAACAAACTAATTTCAAAATTCTATAATAAATTTTGACATTGTAACATTTCAACAGAGTTTTCTCAAATTTTCTCACAAAAGATTAAATATGCAATGAAACTAATTGGTTTGAAAAGGGAAGATGGTTGAATCATCCATTGATTCATTTTCAAGCAACTAAAATTGAAAACATAAATAATTTAAGAATTATGAAGTTCTTACCTCCATTTTGCACCAAAATTTAAAAGGTAAAAATTCCAAAAACTCAAAATAAAAACCTTTTTTTTTTTTTTTAAATTCTACACTTATAAAAATATTATTGCATTATATTTTTTCAATCTTTATCATTTCAAATCAATTTGACTAAATAAATATTTCTCAATCCTTAACTCTTTATCAAAAAAAATTCAAAAATAAAATAAATAAAATACAACTCTACATTTTAATTACTATTCCATACCATCAATAAAAAAATTAGAAAACCTTGAGTTGATTTATATTCCGTACAATCTTTGAGTGAATACGTATGATGCTTAATTCTAGGAAGTTTATCTTATGTAATATAACTTGATTGTAGGGAATTGACCTTATAAATAGTATTATTTTTTAATATGTTTATTAAGGAAGTGGCTAGTAATAATTGATTTGATTTAATAAGTATAAATGTGAAATGAATGATAAAGATGAATTTTTGAAAGATTCAATAATTTTTTTTAAATTGAAAGGGTCTTATTTTTTCAATGATCATAATTGACTTAACTTAATAATTGGAATATCTAAATATAGATTAAAATTTTAGATTTTGAAATATAATTTTATATTCTAAATTAATTTTTTAAATAATAAAAATGATTTTTTGAAAGATTCAACATTTTTTTAAATTGAAATGGTCTTACTTTCTTTCAGAAATATATAAAATTTAAATTACTTTAATATAAAATTTAATAATTATAATCATTAAATAATTATATATAAATTCAGTCAATTTGAGTGACGGAAGAATTCATTTGACGAATTCTTCCTTGCCATATTTTAATTGTTAAATTTTTATTGTGATTGCTTATAGTTGAAATATTCAACGGGCACTGCATTGTTTATAAAAACAATCTCTGTGGGTAAATCGAGCATACACGGTTTTATTATTGCCAAACTTATATCCTCTGCAATCGATTGGTATGTGGATTTATCCAAGGCAAAAGGTTACGCCATGGAAAAGCCTTCAAGCCGCCATGTTTTAAGCAGTACCCGAATTATCTTCAAGGCCGCCAAGGCAAAACGGCAGGGAAACACCGACACCATTGACAAAGAGAAAGTGAGCGAATCTGCTAAAATTCGGTTGTCTGTTGTTTCCTATTATGGAAAACTTGATGAACACAAACATGTCAAATATCTGAAGAAGCTGGAAAATTATGTACTCACATCTCCATCCACCACTACGGAGAAGAATCCACCTTCAGAAATCTTGGTCTCCTCCACCAACCCTTCAGAAATCTCTCCATCTTTTTTTTCAAAGAAATCTAAAGAGAAAAAAGAGGAGAAGGAGCACAGACATTTGGGGATATTTTTTCACAGGTAGCTTCTAGGGATTTTCATGGTTGTGACTTTCATTTCAATAGAGAATAGGACAGAATACTCTGACTCACTGTGTTATGAAAAAAATAAATTGCAGGTCTTCCCAATCAAACGGAGAAGAAAATCGAGGACATGGAAAGGCTGAGAGGAAACAAAAACATTGAACGAATTATTTTCACAGGTACCTCTAGAAAAAATTTTCTTTACTCTTTTATTTTTCAAAATGGATGGTGGGATGTCAGATCAATTCTTGAGCATTTTAAGTGATATGAAATGATCAGCAGTTGCAGTTGGGGTTCCATGATTAATGTTTCCTTTCTAAAGTAAATCTAAGACCTAAAAGGGAGAAAATGTGATGGCATATAATGTATCTAAATTAAATTGAATGGGTCTTCTAAACAAGTGGACGAAGAGGAGGACAAAGAGGAGGAAGAGGAAGAGGAAGAGGAAGAGGAAGAGGAAGAGGAAGAGGAAGAGAAAAAGGAAGAAAAAGACGAAGAGGAAGATGAAAACAAAGACGAAGAGGAAGAGGAAGATGAAAACAAATCAGTGTTCTGTAATTTATAACTTTTTTTAATTGATTCTTAAACCACCAGACGCAAATGAATAAAAGTAAAGTGCAGAAACTCAACACACACAAGCATAAAACCATAACATCGGAATTTCTACATGAAAACCCAGAAAGGGAAAAACCCATGGTGGGATTGAGACCCACAATATTATAAAACTGTGATCAGGAGTTTAATAATATTACAAAGGGAATGCACATGCATTCAGGCACACTGCCTAGAACTCACTGCTCAATTATAAAAGAGAGGGTTGCAACCCCTAGAGGACTCATTGTCCTACAAATGATTACAAATGATAACTGATTGATTGAACCGATGAATAGCATCTACAAATGCTAAAATGCAGTTCCAGTTAAGTACAAATAGTCTTCTTCCACTATTCTAACACACTGCTCTCTTCTTCTTTGCTCTATCATATACTAGAGCACAAATCTAAGGATAGCACACGTGAAACTGTGCTCAGACACTCATACAATCTTTGCACATCACCATCGAATGCAAAATGCTCATATAGATCAGTCTTATATATCTACAACACTTAATTTGGTCACCAACATGTCGGCTTCAAATATATTCACAAAATATGATTTAACATGTAACAAGAAGTCAACACAATCCAATTACCAATGCTCATGCAGACCAAAAAAAATTGATATTATGCTTCAAACAAGTTGGCACAACAACCTCGAATATGACGCCAATCAACAAATCATCCCAAAGATTTTGCATAACATGCTACACCAAAATAACCCCATTCTTCCTAAAATATTGGATACAAGATCACCAAACTTGCACGAGAATCAACACTGAAAGATAGGATTTTGAACAAAATAATTCCAACCAACAAATCAACTATCTCTTCCACCACAAACAAAAATGTGCACCCAAAATCAAGATCTACTCAATGTACCTCATACTCTACCGAACACTGTGTTCCATCTTTCAAACTAAAGCAAAAATTCTGATAGAATGAATTTGCATGTACCAAATGACTTATCTAATCTGATTTCCCATCAATGACAACCCTAAACAATCCTTAAGAAAAAATATCTTCCAGAAAAGTGTCTCTTTCCAACAATCTCCCCCTTTGGCATTGATGACAACATTTAGTGAAAAATGATGAAGTGTCAAACCAAAAATGTCAAACACTGCAAAATCTCAAAACTTTGATTCTAACAAGCTCCCCCTGAGAATATACATCATTTTTCACTCTTCTATCTTCTCCTTTGACATCAATGGCAAAGGCATGTATTCACTCAAAATTGTATGTACAAGGGTATACACAGCAACTGTAATGCCCCGCCAGGAAACCCCGAAGGGATAAAGCTAAAACACAAGGATAGAGTATAAATATTTTTTTTTTAAAATTAAACACAACATAATGCTACAAAGAGTTATCATAAGCTCGGATAACACGGCAGAAGACTTAAATAACACCTAAAGAGTTTCCCACGTGATTACTTAATTCAACACTTAACTCAACTCACACTAATTAATCCAATTAAATTGATTAACTTAATGACAATGATAATACTTTAAACAAGGATAAATTTGTTCACTAAGTTAAAATTATAGATAGCATGATGAGTTCATCCATTAAGGTTAAAAATATAGATAACATGATTAAGTTCATACATTACAATTTAACCATACATTTTGTCCATTCTTACATTAAAACACATGTCATGCATCTAATTTCTATGCATACTTTAATTGCATTATCAACAACTGAATGCATTCCATTATTCGAATCTACATTCTTCATGATCCAAATTATTGTATTTAATAAGATAACTACATACATGCATCTAAGATTGACATCATCTAATCCACATTATGCATAATAACCATAATGCCATCCATACATGCTAAATAAAGAGGAAATAGATGAATACAAACACCACATAACACCAAATTGATATCGGAGTTCACCCCTAGTGGGCTACATCTTCGGGTCTTCTCAACTGCAAGACCCCTCTGATAAAATAATAGGGTGAAGAATACATAAGGTCATATCATTTACATCCTGCCATCAAGGCGTACATAACCAATAATACATATGACCACATTGGTCCAATAAATACATGAATGATCCCTGAATAGGAAAAGGATCCAACTGAACATAATAAGAAGCAAATACAAAGATCAACTGGAGCACCCGTGAAACTAAGTCTTTGCATCCCATCATAAGCAACCCATGGTCTAACATGAATATCAGGTTCTCATAAGGCATAAATAACAGGACAACTCCACAACAGTGCTCCTAACAAAGACAACACAACCAACTCACTAGCGAACATAAGGGACAAGTGTCATCACATAACTTGGTATGGCTACCATGGCAGGTCTCCATAGGTTTCGGCCCCATCTACTGGGTTACCCTAGCAACCTATCCCGAACCTTTGGCCCATCCAAGTCTCATGCGGACCCAACACATCCTTTCGCGAAGACAAGGTTGTTGGTTTTCCATTTCAGGTCTTCTCACTACATGTCAAGTCTGTACTAGCACTCATCCCATGTGTGAGGCACAATTAGCTTACTTCATGTTTTCATTAACTAAACTCTCTGATATGCTATTAGTTTATCACTTATTTAGACACTTTCGATGGGTTACCCTACAACCACTTTGGGTCTGGCCCCCACTCGAAAGCCACTTTCCCACATGACACTAGACCATAATTAAACTAACTCCTAAACCAAGGAATACACCAGGACAAGATTACAGAGTTCAATATGGTAGGAATACCCACTTGGTCAAACAAGTCTTCATACGAGGTGCACTGACTGACAGTACTCTAACTAGAGACCTGACTAGCTATGGTCAACCACATAACACACCCAACACTCGCATAAAGGACATGACCAGATACAAACAATCACAAGAAAATAGTCCAAAACTCAAGATCAAGGACATAAGCAGATACCCAAATCAACATACGACAATATCCAACAATCACAATCAAGGACTTGCCATTTCTTAAACAAATGCGAATACAGAAAAATTAAACATGCATAGGCATAGATCGGAAAATAAAATCTTCTTCCATATTATTGAAACATTACAATCGATCCAGTTTTCTAATTGTTCTAATTTGATTGTGATATGTCTACCTTGTCTAGGTACATGTCGCTCATGGTTTACTAACTCACTAAAGTTCGTTTTGCATCATAAATAACATAAATACGTCATCATGAGTTTTCAAACCAAATTCACATGAATATAATTAAATAAATATTAATCAACTAAAATATGATATTTGATGCTCTGCAAAATGGGGCAAAGATTAGACTAAATCCTGTGGTCATATAACAGACACAAACAACAAGAAACAAGGATCAAAGGTTAGTGTTATTCAACCAAAAACTAATCTAAGCGGGCATATCAAAAGAGACACTAAAAACATGTTAAAGTGTTTAACTATGGAAACAAATATCACAAGGAATCTCCTAATGCCTTCTAACATGCTTGTAGCTTCTTCTCCTTTGTTCCTCTCCTCTCCAAGTTCCAAATTAGTGTAGCTCTCAACAGTTTTTTGCACTATGGATGCTTATGGAGGGTCAAGATTGGAATGTTTTAACTATGCTATGCAAGTGTAAAACAAACTAATTAGATATGTTATGAAATGAACTAAGATTTATTTTAGTCCAAAATGACAATATATGTAATTTATACTAAATGCTCTCTCTAAAATCCACTATAGATTAAATGCATACAAGTTTTCAGGATTATGACTATGAATGGTAAATGCTTGAGGATTTGAAAATGAGGAATGAGAGCTCTATTTATAGTGAAAATAGGGCACTGGATGGTTGAGATTGAGTAATCTCAACAAGGGTCAGGATTGAATGGTATTCAATCCATGTGAGGACTTTCAACCCAATCTCAAGATGACAAGTGTCAATATGAGATAGGTTGAGAGGAGAGGGAATAAGTATTAAATGCTTGACATGACCTAAAGGTTAACTTGGGAGTTAAAGTCAAGGTTGGGTTGAGTGAATAAATTCTTTATTCAAAGAATAAAGTCTTTACCCAATGGATAAACTCTTGTGCAAGGGTAAAAGGGATAACCATGGTCAAAGAAATAAATGCTTGAGGAGACACATGAGTCACATGAGAGTTGAGTTAGGGGTTAACCATAAATGGTCATGTAAGAGTCATTAATGGTTTGGAAGACTTTAGAGGTTAAATTGTTGAACACACAAAGCATTTAATGTTTTTCAAAAATTTTGAAGTCTTTGAGAAGTGACTCCAAGTTGCTTAGGAATGTGACAATAATTAGGGGATGGATTAGGCTAATTGATTGGGATTAGATAGGTTCTAGAAGAATTTAGGAAGGGCAAGTGGGAGATGTAGGAAAATGCAAGTAGAGAGGAATAAATGATTTAAATAAATGTTTTATTTAATTTATTTAAAAGAGGAAAGAGGATTAAATTGAATAAAAAGAATTTATTTATTTAATTGATTGTGATTTTGGTTTAATGAATTAATTAAAATAAATTGAATAATTTATTTAATTAATATGAGAATGTTTGAAGATGAATTAATTAAATATTAATTTAATTAACTGATGGCTAGTGGGCTTTTAATCAAATAAATACAAAATATTCATTTAATTAAAATGGACAGATTTATGTGACTACAATATTTATTCTTCAAAATAACACATCATTCTCATACTGGTTCGAAAATAATTTCTCAAAACTCATCTTTTCCAAAACCAAGTTAGACTTTTCAGATTAAGGAAATATACATTAAAGAAACCAAAAATAGATAAACATTTCCCAAATTAAATGATACTTCCTTGCATATATATTACAAATTAAATATTAATTGATATATATATATATATTAATCCACAATTAATAAAATATATACTAATTAATAATTAATAATAGAATTATAAATTAAATATTACTTAATATATATATATATATATATATATATAAATTCATAATTAATTAAATATACTAATTAATAATTAATAATTAAAAATAGTATTTAAAATTTTTTAATAAAATATATTATAAACTTTTAAATAAAATAAAATTAATTAACTTCGCTAAACTTTTTTTTTTGTTTTAATTTATAATAAATAAATAAATAAAAACTGTGGGGGCCCACATCCCTTTCACGGGAGTGGAGATTGCCCTCACCGTGGAGGCTAAGGCCACCAGTGTGGATGCAGACCCGCGGCATCCACACTGTGGACGCGGGTCTCTACGGCCACAGTGGGGTCGCAGACCTCTCTGGCCACACTCTAGTCGCAGAGCTCTGCGGCCCCACTGTGGTCGCGGATCTCCAAGGATGGGAGTCATGGGAGGGGGGCGCGGGTTGAGCTTCGGCTCCCCCACCCTCCAAAACCTAAAATCAGCCATATATATATATATATATATATATATATATATATATATATATATATATATATATATTGTTCTGAATATAATATATATATTTTTCTTAAAAAAGAGAGACCCCCAAATTCAAAACATGGTCTCAGACTAAGACAAAAAAGAGAAATGTTTCCAGAATAACAAGGGTTTTTTTATATATTAAAAATTATTGAATAACCAGTCTCAGAATAGATAAAACTAGGCAAATTTCTCCATCCAAATACCATATTTGGGCAATTAGAAATAATTATACACACATTCATCCAACTAATTTGCAAAACACAAACTAATATGCATATATTTAAAACCCAAACCCAAATTCAATCTAGAAATCAATTTGAGCAAACTAGAAACTGATTTGAAAACAAAGGAATGAATTCAAGGAGAGATCAATTCAAAATCTCATTGCTATTCTTCTCTATTCACCAATCTAAAAGATTTTTCAACAAATAAACACAATTCTTTCAAAACCAGTCAGTAAATTTCTTTGGCAACAAAGGAGATTAATAAAAATCCTACCTCCATATGCAATCCTGGAAGTGATTTTTTGAAGAGCCCAACCTGCAAGCTCAGAAATTCCTCCTCCCACAAATGCCCAAAATTTCTCCAAAATCATTCTCTCCCAAAAATATCTCTCCAAAAATAATCCTCCAAAAATATTTTGCAAACCTCGGTTAAATGGAAGAATGTTTGACCAAAATTCTCATTTTTGGATTTAAAATACTTTCTTTTAAATAAAATGAAAAATCATTCTTTTCAAACAAATCAAATATGCAACAACTTGCTTTTCTTTTTTTTAAAATTGATTTTCTCAATTAATTGAAACATTTATATTTCTAAAATGCCAAGGAGGGTAAAATATTTCTATTTTTGAATAAAATTTAATCTTTCCTTTCAAAATGCATAAACTGAATAAATTTATCATTTAAAATTAACCATTTAATCGAACTTGCTACCAACATGAATTGAGCAATTCTAATTAATGATTAATCGCACAAAGGGGTCCTATTTAATTTAGTCCCTTAATTACTAATGCAACAAAAACACATATAATCAAATTAAATAATTAGGATTAAATACACAATATTACCACACGCAAAACATGCAACCCAAGAAAGTCAACCAGATACATGAACCGCATACCCAAACAAAGGGATATTGATGGATGACTGGTGACGCTTACTTGAGCATGACAAGGGTAAAACGAGGGTCTTCGGACCACCTAATCCAATCTCTAAGGACCAAAGAGGTACACTCAAACCTATGAATCTAGGTGGAGACGAGCCTCGTACCTATGCGGTATTATACCTACAATCTCCTGCAACAATGAGTCACAAATGCATACATATATATTTAATGAAAGTGTTAGCCCAAGATTAATAACACAAATTAGGAGAACAAATAAACTTACATAAGAATTGATGTACAAAAGCACATTAACAGGTACACACAATAATCATAATATCTGACTATAACATTACATCATGGTAAATCAACCAAGATGAAACCAGAATTAGAATCTGGTTAGGGCTGGGGTACTACAACAACTTACAAAAAATTGAAAATGTTGGCAAAATTGGTCCTCAATGACTACAAATGATCATCCCAACCTTTCTTTAGGTTCTCCAAAATGTTTATCAAAGCACTAAAAAGGTATGCATGCATTTTTGATCCTCAGATATCTGAAGGAACAGTCTTATTTGGTGCATTCAAGGCATCCCACAAACTTCTCAGAAGAGTATCCAACCGAGGAGTGATCAAGTTCCTCAACTCTCCCACTCTACCAATTATCCTATCTTTTTCTTGATTCAAGCTCTTGATTTCATCGAGTAAAGGCATCACTTGAGCTTCATAGTTACTTGCAAAAATGACCTAGGGTTAGTATGACTGAGATATATTGGCCAGTTGTCCTTCACACTCTTTGATCTTCTTATCAAGTTCTATAGTGAACTTCGGCAATAGAAGAAATGACTTGTAGATTTTACCACCTTTGTTCAATGCCTCCTAAATGTTCTTTACAACGGTTATCAGACTAACCCTATCACCTTCAACCATTCTCAAAATTGTCCTTAACCTCATAGCATTAAAATGATTCAAAATCTTTACATCTGTTGCTTTCTCAAGAGATTCAAAATGAGAATCTACTACCTTAAGCATACTTCTTAACTTATCGGAGGGCGATTCATGAGTGTCTTGCTTGAAAATTGGCAAAATTTTCTCAAGAACACCTGTAGCCAAAGATATAAGCTCTTTGTCTTTAGAGTGAGACTTCAACAAGTCTTCACTGGCTTTTGCTTGAGGTAAGGCTGCAAATTTCAGTGCTTGCACAAGAGATAATGAATTCAGATTGATATGCCCTTGAATGAGATCAATGTCACTTATAATTTTCTTTCCCTTGTCAGATTTTGTAGTGTCTCTTGTCATCAGAACCTGTTCAACCTTTCCTTCATCCTTCTCCTTCTCTCCCATCTCTGCATCCTCTGCCTTCTCATCACTAGTCACCTCAACAATATTCTCTAAATCGACATTCATCACCAAAGGATCCTAATCCACTTCACTGAATTTTGCAATTTGTTTCATGTTGTCAATATCATTTGTTGCAGCAATAGGTTCAGTTGTTTGTACATCCGATTTTGCAATTTTTGGCATCCCAAGGACTTCCAAAATAGACTTATGAGCACTTTCCTAAAATCTTTCAAGAAATACATCATACTCATACTTCTTTATAATTTCTTTCAAAATTTCTCAAGTCTCCTTATGAACCTCTTCATTCTTGCCAATCAGTCTTCTATTTACATAGGTTTTGCTTCTAAATCTTTCTTTATTTTCCTTGTATTATATCAACTTTTGTCTTAGCAATCACCAAACAAAGTTGCACTAACTCATACTCCCTAATTCTCTCCTCTTCTACTCTTGTTGCTTCTGTTCTCATAGCCAAAATATCATATAGACTATTAGGGACTTCAGAAGAAATCTCAAAAAGTGCTCTGCTATACTTATTCAAATATACAATAGTAGCTTCTTCTAGAGACCTCTTCCCTTTTTCATCCAAATGGTCATAAAATTGGGAAAGCAATTTGAGATTACCTTGTTTTGTTATTGCTTCCTTGACTTTCTAGAGAGTTATGTTGGATGGATCAACTTCATCTCTTGGATTCTTATTGATCTGACTTCCACCAGAGGATTGTGTTTTTACAACCCTAGCAATAGTAGCACTCTTCTTTACTTCCCCCATTGCTTCATCTGATTCAGTTTTCTCTTCCAGAGTGGTTGTTGCATAAACTCTTTCAGGTTTTCCTTTCTTCCTCTTATCAGTTGCATCGAATGGTCTAGATTGAGGATTAGGTGGAGGGACGGGCTTTTGAGCACTGGAGGAATGTGTTGGCTTCCTTGTTTTCCTTGGATTTAGGGAGGGAGCTTCTGGTTTGGTCTTCTTAGGTTTCACCATGTCCTCTTCCTTTAGGATATTCTTCTTTTGGGATCTCAGAACTACCTCCTTTATGATTCCCATGTCCTCTACAAGTTGCTCCACTTCCTTCCTCACTCTCCTATGTATTTTAGGTTTGGTGAACTTAGAGTGCAAGCTCAAACTTTTGTCCTTATATGTTCCAAACCTTTCCTCTATTGTGTCTACTGACTTGCTCAAAAGGTGTTGAGCATATGCATCAAGAATTTCACCACTAACCTCATACCCCATGGGCATGATCCAAGCTATCTTGGGATTGACAGCCTCCATTAAGCACTAATCGGTGTCCACCATGAAGCATATGGAGTCTTCATACTTCTCCACAATTTCCTTAGGGATCCTTTCTTCGGTCTGCATCATTGCCTAGGAAAGTCTTAAAGTAACCCCACAGAATAGCTCTCTGAGCTTGTGCATCACCCAATCTACTTAGAGTTTCCTTTATTTGTACTGCCACTAGCCTGTCATAGACACATTGAATTTTTTCTACACCGGGGACCTCATTCATGAAGTTGAAATACAAACAGATAATCTGGGGTACCAAATTTGAATACATTCTTTTTATCCTACTTTATCTTCTTTAGATGATTTAAAATCTCACTCCAAAGCATCTCACATAGATCATATAGCTTATCTTCCTTAAGAATTTGAAAAGCAACATAAATGATCGTACTGGATACATATTTTTCTCTGCTAGATTGATAAACTTTGTAGCCCATCACCATGGGTGCAATTCTAACATCATATTCAATAATGTCACTGACTGTCATGGATCTTCCATCATGTTGAGAACTGGCTACCTTCATCATGGTCATGTTCTTCACATTCCTTAGGCCACGTACATCACCAATTGCATTCAAGAAGGTTACGACTTTAATTGATTTCTTTGTGATCTTGTGCGGCCTATCAATCCACATGAACTTGTCTTGAACTCTGCTCAAAAAATATCTAGCCCATTCGAGTTCATCAAAGATCAAAAAATTCACAAAGTGGCTGAAAGCCTTATCCTGGATTGATTTGAATTCGGGTTTAAGATTTCCCATACCATCTACCATGTGCTCTGTGTAAAGCTTCAACATTTTAGTGTTTCCAAGCTCTTAAAAATTGCAATGAATGTAAGCCCTAATGTCTTCAATATGCAGAACACCATACGAAACAGATGAAAATGCCCCTTGCAGATCATCTTCCATCGATTTATATGGGTGTTTTTTGAACTTAGTTATTTCCCTATGAGCTATGTCAACAACCAATGGAGTCGCCACACTAGATGATGTCATTATTAAATTTTGGGTTATGAGCAAAGAAGGTTATCGAACTCTAAAAAATACCTTTTAGCCTTCAACCGGATGCAAGAAATATTTGTCGAATCTCTTCAACACTCTGGGTTTGCTTCACAATCTCTAAAAAAAAAGGTTCCATCATCAAACTCTCTATTCATCCCACAAAACACAAGTATATGTAATTTTACTATATGTATTAATATAATATAATTTATTTAACAATAAATTAAAACTATATAATTTATTATAATAATTTATAATACACATATTAAAGTTAGCTATTATATTATAATTTAATTATAATATTAAAATTATTATTATATTATTATAATTGATATGATATTATATAATTAATAAAATTTATAAAAAAATTTATATTTTTATGCTCTTAGTCACCAAAGCCAAAATATAGGTATTTTGCAATTTTCTTGAATAGTTATAAGTCATTTGTTATTCAATGTTGGCAACTATGATATTAATAGAGGGGCGGTTCGTAGTGCATAAAGTGCTCACTTATGATCATGTTTTCTTTCATGCCTGACTTTTAATTTGCTTATAAATGAAAATATACACAAACTCACTACCACTATATACTTACGTCTATTGATGTAAAAATTATATTAGAATAATTTTAAAAAATATTAAAACAAATGTGTTAAATTATAATTAGTTAGAATAAAAGTAATTTTTTTAACATTAATTTATTTAAGATTGTTTTTGATTAGGTAAAACAAATTAAAATCGGCAACAAACCAATAACATTAGTAAAAAATAGACACAACCACAAACAAAATAAGGACAAAGCCCAATCCAACCTATTGTAATCCTTTCAAAAAAGTTGTAGCTTCCATGTCCTTGTGAATAATCTTGTCATGTATAACCATAACCTCTTTGGTAACTTGAGCATGGTCATCTAGAGACTTTGATCGACTGCGAGTCCTAGTTAATTCATTATTGTTTTATTTATTTACTTGGATTTTACTTTAAATCTATTTAATATTTATTTATTATATAGGTAAGAATAATTATTTTTGAAATTAAATAGCAACAAAACAAGGGCATTGGCCCTATACAATAATAGGCTAGAAAGGCCACATACAATTGATCAAGAATAATTGTTATAATAATAATTGTTTTAATTTAAATATTATAATTTATTTTATTAAAAATTATAGACGTATAAAAATGACCATATTCCTAAATGAATATTTAATGTTCATTTTATTCTCATTCCTCTATTTTAATAAAATAAATTATTCAATTTATTTATTTAAAATTCACTTAAGCCTCTTTATATCATTTAATTGAATAAATCATTTTATTTAATTAAATCCCTTCTCTCTACTTTTAATTAAATTTACATTTAATTAAATAGTTCACCCCAAATAAATAAATCTAATTTATTTAAATCCTCCACTTGCAACCATAATTAGAATAAAGCAATTTATTTTAATTAAATTCTATTTTCCCCACCCAGTTGCAAAATCCTACATCTCCCACTTGCCTCCTAAAGCCCTTCCTAAATATGTCATGTTTGTCCCCAATACAACAAAATGATCAGAATACAATAGAGACAAGGTCTCTCAGGTATGACTATCTCTTGAGGGTGATGGTCTCACCGCAGATGTCCCAGCACCTGGATCTCCAGGTGGATCCTGTCGAGGTGGCCTAGTCACACCCCTACTCTTTGTCCCTAACTGACTTCGAGATGACCGACTAGCATTAAAGCTAGGGGCCCTCTGCTCTCTAGGGACTAGGTCCTCATACAACCGCCTATAGTACTCGACCTCCATGGTAGTGTGTCGTATCTCCCTCAATGTGTCTCACATCGGGGAACTTGTTGTCACTCCCTGCAATCTCTCTGCAAGCTCCTCTGCTTGACCCCAACACTCTCTCTCTGTCCCGCTCTGCGGTAAGCTGAGTAATATGACGCTGATGTGTCAATAACTCTATCTGCAGATGTTGCACTAACAACTGTAAGAATCTAATCTGAGCATCCTCTCGGTGAGTGGGAATCTAAATCTGGAGGGGTTCCTGTGTCGTGGTACCCCCTGTCCCTCTCCCTGTCCTCGGTATTGGTGGGGGTAAAATATCTGACCTCCTCCTTTGGGTAGGTCATCT
Organism: Cryptomeria japonica; assembly: GCF_030272615.1. NCBI lineage: Eukaryota > Viridiplantae > Streptophyta > Pinopsida > Cupressales > Cupressaceae > Cryptomeria > Cryptomeria japonica. Next base: position 713,978,387 of record NC_081409.1, on the reverse strand, counting down.
AAAATCATCTCTCCCACCCACAGCTACTATCACTTCCCCTACTCGCCCACCGCCCTCAGCTCCAATTGCCAAACCTCCCCTGCCTCTATCCTCCACTGCCTACCACACTACTCTCTCAACCCATATCCCTCTATCCACACCACCTCCACCTCTATCTCCTCTCCCTCTATCTCCACGCTGACCTCGGCCACCTCCTCCACCATCTCCACTGTCATCACCTCCACCATCCCCACCTCCCTCCTCCAACTCCTCTCCCTCCTCTCTCTATCTCCCTAGCCTCTCGGGCTGCTCATCCTCATCGTCATCAAAAGCAGGAATCATCTCCATTGTATCAGATATCCTGGCCACCGCATGAGCAGCAAAAAGCGTTGCGAACTCCTTAGTCATCCCCGCATCCACTATCCCATAGGCATAGTCCCATATCTAGCCAGCTAGATGCATGTACTCCTCCACCACTGCAACGCTATCAATGGTTGGGCCCCACTCTAGCACATCCTTCCTCCATCGAGCATATAAACATGCTCCCTTTGGAATACCCTATTGTCATCCATACTGCCGCAAAACTCGGTTGTGCAGAAATATCTCAATAACAAAGAGCGTTTGCCCTATCAAATATCAGGACATATAGACATAGGGCATCTCCATCCCATCCTCCACCCACACCTCACAATATATATATGGCCTCTAGATGACCGTATCAATATCATCAAGCACCCTCCTCCAATGCTCTAGTTTGCCCATCTTATGATGGACAACTATCCCCGTGTATCCACATGCATAGGCCCATCCAACTAGCCTATCCCTGTCTACAAGTGGCCTCACTACAGGAATGTGCTCCCACACCCATACCTGTAGCAATGTAACACTCGTTGATAGACTGTTATACCCCAAGTATACTACCTGATGCAAGTCCCTATATAAGTGGGCCAACATAGCAGACCCCCATGCAAACGGGCGACCCTGTGTCACCATATCCTCCAGGACCATCCCCCATCTTACTACCAGTCCCTTCGACCTACAGTCGGGACACAAGAAGCCACCTATGAAACCTGCCAGTACTAATGGTAGTGGGGAATAATCCAAATCAATTAACTCCTGCCACGGGATCTCATATATGCAAATATGCTCATCATACAAAATCCGGCAAAGAGCCTTTGTCCCGCCCTCCTCAGTCTGCTCATATGGAAAAAGTGCACCTACCATGGGAATCCATAAAATCTGGTAGCGATCCTCAGGTGTCACTATAATCTCACATGTCGCCAAATGAAAGGTGTTGGTGTCACTATGCCACCTCTTAGCCAAAGTTGTCAATAAACCTCGGTTAATGATATATTGGGGCATCTCTAACAAAGAGGATAGTCCACATCTCTCAATGATGTCCCTGTCTTCGTGTGTTAGTCATGGTATCAAATACCATGGTCTCAAAAATCGCTCTCGTGACTGCACAACCTCAAGCCGCTCCTGTCACAAACAAAACATGTCCAATATCAATTTCCCCATCAAATCGAAATTCATATCAACTTGAAACATTGAAAATCTAATCAAGTTTCACATCATATCCAATCCAAATCAACATCAGATCATATCAACTTGAAACACCGCAAATAAAATTAAGTTATCTATCAAATCCATATCAACTTGAAAAACAACTCAAGTTTCACATCCATATCAACTTGAAAAACAAATCAAGTTTCACATCCATATCAACTTGAAAAAAAACTCAAGTTTCATATCCATATCAACTTGAAAAACAACTCAAGTTTCACAACCATATCAACTTGAAAAACAACTTAAGTTTCCCATTCATATTAACTTGAAACATTGAAAATCAAATCAAGTTATCTATCAAATCCACATCATATCCAAATCAATATCAGATCAACATCAACTTGAAATATTGAAAACCAAATCAAGTTATCTATCTAATCCATATCAAAAATCCAAATCAAAGCACCATATTGGAACTCATATCAGACAATTTATCAAAACAACACACAACAGGCGCGCAAATTGACTATTGCACCCATACCGGAAAAACTGGCCAACACCTACCTATCTTCATTCTACTCAAAATCCCTCACAAAATCCTATTTTCTCCAACATTTTCTGCCTACGCACTACAGACTTTCATCTACGCGCTAAGCTTCTAGCTATGCACTACTCAAAATCCGTGATGCACTACTGCATTCACCCTACGAGCTAAACTAAACCTATGCGCTATCCTGTTCTAGCCTTGCACCACCTAAATCACCCTATGCGCTAAACTTTATCTATATGCTATCCTAATCTACCCCTACGCTGCCAACTTTACCCTATGCGCTAGGTTACACCTATGCACTATCCTATTTTACCCATGTGAACCCCTATTGACTGTATGTGCTAGGTCTCACCTATGCACTACCCTTTCCCCCCTATGTGCTACCCTGTTAGCCCTATGTGCTAACTCTTATCTATGTGCTATCCTACACTACCTATGCACTACCCAACCCAACCTGGATGCTACCCTAGTTTCTAACACTGGACATGCTACACTTTTTATCGTATGCGCTAGGGTGCAGACCCTACAGACTAAACCGTTAAAATCCATGTTGAAAATTGAAAAACATGACTAAAAATGACAAAACAAAAAACAAAAAGGGGGCAAAAATCGATGACTTACCGGTGGTCCATACGTGGTAGGCCTTTGATACCGCCGAATGCGTTCGAATCAATGAGAAGCATGAGGAACCGACATTTTGTCTTTCTCTCCAAAGGTCACTTTCTCCAAAGTCAACAAGCACAAATAATACAAATAAAACCACTTTTTACCTTTTTATAGGGTAAACGGAAATTAGGGTTACGTGGTGGAACATGTAAATTGCTCATGCTCTCACTTCTAACCCTAACAAAAATCATTATCAAGAGATGAATCAAATTAATGCATTCAACATAGACCGAATTTTAAAATGCGATGAAATTTATCAATAATTATCAAATTTTCAATTTTTTTGATTCATCTCTCGAGGGGGAATTATCAACATCATTTATCAAATCTAGAATATCATTTATGAAATCTGGGACACGACATGAACATCTTGATACACAACATCACACTGACCATGATCAAATTTTGACGAGACATCAATTTTTTTTGAATCGACATGTGCACACACGTCACTTCAAAGAGGGGCAAAATGTAGACGTATAAAAATGACCATATTCCTAAATGAATATTTAATGTTCATTTTATTCTCATTCTTTTATTTTAATAAAATAAATTATTCAATTTATTTATTTAAAATTCACTTAAGCCTCTTTATATCATTTAATTGAATAAATCATTTTATTTAATTAAATCCCTTCTCTCTACTTTTAATTAAATTTACATTTAATTAAATAGTTCACCCCAAATAAATAAATCTAATTCATTTAAATCCTCCACTTGCAACCATAATTAGAATAAAGCAATTTATTTTAATTAAATTCTATTTTCCCCACCCACTTGCAAAATCCTACATCTCCCACTTGCCTCCTAAACATCTTCCTAAATTCTTCTAGAACCCATCTAATCCTAATCAATTAACCTAAACCTTTCAATTATCCCCTTTCCCTAAATTTGAGGAGGTCACTTCTCAAATTTGGAGTAAAGTCTTCCAAAGGCATTAAAGGCCTTTATTCCTTCAACAAGCTAACTTGTTGAATACCCCCAAATTTGGAAAGACTCTTACAAATTTGTCCCCAAAGTCTTTCAAACCAAAAATGGTTAACTAACCCTTTGTGGCATGGTTAGAGACTATTTGCCTAACTCAACCCTTATCTAACCTAGGGGTCTCATCAAGCATTCATTGCTTTGCCCATGGTTATCCCTTTAACCCTTGCACAAGAGTTTATCCTTTGGGTAAAAGCTTTATCCAATGGGTAATCTAAACCTAACCTTAACCCTTACCTCCTAAGGTAACCATGGGGTCTTCTCAAGCATTTAATGCTTCTTACATCCCCTCTCAAGCAGTCTTATATTGACAATTGTCACCATTTCATTGGTGAGAATTGCAAACATGGATTGATAACTTTCAATCTTGACCCTTGATAAGATCATTGAATCCTAACCATCCATTGCCCTATTTTTCGTATAAATAGAGCCCTCATCCCTCCATTTTATCATCCAAGTCTTTAGCATCATACTTATACTCAATTTTAGCAAGAATCTAACCTCTCTTTGCAATAGAAATAAATCTAATAATCATTTTAGAAGCATTTCTATCATCTTAGATTAAATCATATAGCTAGTATATCATGTTAGGATAGTATTGTTACTAACCTTGTCATCTTATCATCTAGTTTAGTTCATTTGTTAGAATCATGCATAAATAGGATGCATTCATACTAAATTTGATCTAAAGCATCCCTCATTCTTGCATTTGTCATCCCTAAGTCACTTTGCTCAGTGATATGAGAGCAAAGGCATTGGCTTGAGGGACCTTGTGAGATAGAGAACCATGGAACAATCCTTGGGAAGTTGAGATATTCCTCCTAGTTCCATAACTTGCACCAAGAGTCTCATGGGTGTGTGGTAAAGTATTTGAATATTTCCACAATTTCAGTTTCATTGAACCATTTTCCCGCACACAAAAATTATTTTAGTTTATTAAGAATTATTTACTTTAAAGATATTTTTATTTTATTCTAGAATAATGTTATTTTATTAAGTTTATAGTTTTAGTTTTTTTTTTAAATATAAGTCAATTGTATTTTAATTTTTATGTATAGATTAATGACATGAGAATTCTTGATATCATTGAGAATGCCTCTTGATGTAAATATATAGTTAAGTTTTCAAATAAAATCATGTCTCAGAGTTAAATTCACCATGTTGGGAATATATATTCAAAAAAGTGGGTGGTATAAGATCACGTCTCAAAGTTAAACTTGTAAAATTGAGAACAAAAAAAAAAAAGGAAGATGGCCTTAAAGAGGGGACTCCCACAAAATGATAAATTTTACAACTCTAACAAAGAAAGAACTATTAAATTACAAGATTGTCATGAAATGAAAACACACACTAAGCCACAAGTGCTATTCCCAAAGTAGGAGCATGGTTCTAATCATTGAATTATTCCACCTACCACCTTGCAAATCTCTACCACTATTTAAAGTATCCCATCCATAATTAAAAACTTCTTCCTTCTTGAACCTCTTTCTCAATAATCTTGATAGTTTTAAGTTGAGAGATAACCAACTAGAGCCAAGGTAATTTTACTTAATCATGAAACATCCATCCACATCATTATAAAGAGATGGAAGAATAATGTAGAGGTGGAGACCACTAACCTTGACAACTAGAAGGTTGTAGAGGAAGGATCTAGGAACAATATTCTCTTATGAGTGAAGTGGAGGTAGAGTGTAATGCCCCACCAAGGAATCCCAAAGGACAACAACTAACTAGACAATTAAATATAGCAATATTTTTTTTTAAACAAATTACATAACATTACAAATTCAACATGAAATTATTTATATTACATTTGCACATGCAAAAGATAATAATTCTCCTAACTATGTCCCGATGTGGGTTCCTTAACGTTTCTACCTAAGCAATACTCTAAACAACATAAATAACTCAAACCATTATATCATCATGACATAGCATTTACATGAGTAAACATATCTAACATTAGATTCATTTTATTTGCAAATTTAAGTATCCTTATGATAACCTTTGAAAATATATAATGATAAATCCAATCACACAAGAGTGATCAGGTCCAACACCGAACCACTTAACAATAATCTAGAATTACATTCTTTAGATTTCATCAAATTAATTTACATTACATCAACCTCCCTAAGAGAGTTTCCAAATTACAATGATAATGAAATAGTTACAATGATACAATAACAATGATAATTAAATACATAACACCTTTTAATACATCACTGAATTATCTACACCAAATACTGGGAGAAAACTAGAAAGAAGACATAGGATCCATCCAATGCACAAACATGCCCATTGGTCCCTAATGGAGGTTGGAAACAACCATCTGACCATGTCAAACCCTTGGGTCCACCCCACCATCCTCAGCGACCTGGGAAATGGCGAATATATTGTACTGACTAGGGGTGGCCATGTTTATCATTTTTTGTCAAATTCACGGCCCGATCGCAATATGTTTTATGTAATTAATTGTTTCTATGTGAGGAATTTGCCAATACAATATACAGTGGACACATGGTAAATTTAATTTTTTCACCTACACTCTCTACGGTTGCCTTAATAGACGACCATAATTCGCCTATAGGCATATGGATATTTGTTGGCCAGGAGGACCCAATTCTCCCGACATTTTGCCGACGCATGTTTCCATTCACCCAAATTTTTGCCAACTCTATTGTAATTGCCAATTAATTGGACGAACCATTATCACCTCAAAAATTACATAAGTTGTGTTATAGTTAAGCAGGATTCGCCAAATATTTGTATACCATATAAAATTCCAGTGGAATTCACCATATAAGGATTGGTATAAATACATTCAAAGATTAGATCTATCTCTACACAATTTGGTGGGTTCTAGGCTTTGAATTCAAATCAATAGCGAAGTTTTAGACCAAGGAAAATCATTGTTGTTGACTGCATTGGCGACTGCTAGTGACCTAAAGGTGAGTGATTATATTTTTGAAGTGTTATAATATTATTCAGAATTTATCTATATCTGTTTGCACTGTTGAGTTCATTCTTATTCAGTGGGAACCCATCAGTGCTAAGTGGTCAGTCGGGAGACCTCGGACATCTATATTGTAGGTCATAGGGCCAATGAAACATATATTATACTTTATAGTCTATTATTACTTCTTCCACAAATTGATACTATTTTTGCATCCTTTATTTCGCTAGAGATGTCGAACAGGAAGAAGGGTAGGAATCCTGAATGTGGGGAAGGCCATGAGAGGCCAAAAAAATGCAGAATGTTGTCTTCATACTTTGGCTGGCAAAGATTGTGGTAAAAATCAGGAAGGTACATCATCATAAGTACAAGTACAAAATGCACAACCTACACCACATGTTGAAGACGGCGGTGGACCTGATATCTCAGATTAGGATGAACTTGAAGAAGATTATCTAGTAGATACCCAAGTTAGCCAGAATGATATAATTGACTCAGGTGATAATGCCACAAATGATAATGCACGGAAGGGGAACAAAAAATCCAAATAAAAAAGGATCAACCAAAATCAAAAAAGGATCAAGAGTGGGATACGATAGTGAGAAATTTTCAAATTAATTGGACATCAAAGTATCCATTCATTGAACTACTGGAGAATACAATTTAAGGCAAGCCTCCAATAGAGTGCAGGTGTAAGATTTGCACTTGGAAACATAAAAAGGAAATTACATTGTAGCTAAAAATTGACACCATAGAAAAGCAGATGGGTAAAGTTTATGAAAAACAAATGATAGACGGAGTTGAAAAATCAGTGATAAGATGGAAAACAAAGAAGGAATGTAAGCATGTGAGGAATGTCGAAGAGTATTATTTTCATGAGAAAATACAGACGAAGCCTGCTAAAGTTAAAGGTTATATTGAAGTTATTTTTGGAAAAGAAATGCAAATAGAACAACTGGGAAAAGTTGTTCAGTTAAGTGTTGTTTTTTATATTTTGAGTAGAGGGCGTGCTATGACAAATTTCCCATCAATTAGTTCTTTATTACCCTTTTTGAAAGTTCCTAACTATCCTAATAGTCACTAGTTAGTAAACAGTGGATGGGAATGGGCAAGTTGTCTTGCTGAGGTTTGAAAAGAAGATGTAAAGGAAAAAATAAGAGAGTTAAAATTTATTGCATTTTCTTTAGACAAAGTTACGGCAGTAGATAATACTTCATGGGTATGCATGCATGTTTATACTGTATAGAATCATGCCCGCCAACCTCATCTACTATTTGTTGCTAAAATGAAGGATAGTGCAACAGTGGATAATTTATTTCAACTAGTAAAGAGATGTTTAATTGAATATGGAGGTATGGGTGACATGATGATTACCAAAAAAATGGTGTGTGTTGGAGTGGATGGAGCTTCAGTAATGCAAGGTCACAGAAACAATCTTTGTATAAAGATGGAAACTTATTCTGCACCCTACATTAGTAGCATTCACTGCATGGCTCATAGAATGAATCTATCTTTTGTAATTGTGAGCTAGTATGATCCAGTAAAAAAATTAAAATTTTAATCAGAGATATCTACTAACACTTTGTCGATAGAATAATTGATGGGGACAAGCTTCTCAAGGATAATGATACCGGATGGATCTCTTTGGATGGTCAAGTGCATCGATTTTTTTCAGAATATCCATCCTTGATTGAAATATTTCACACAAACCATGATGAATCAGAGCAACCAAAATTTCATGACCTTCTTCAGAGATTAAGTAATATAGAGACACTCTTAACTTTAACATCTCCTCTACCCATGCTAGAGGAAATGAGGAATATTATGAAGGCTACACAACAAAGAGCTATATATATTGCAGAATATGCTACACTGCATAAGTTTGATGAATAATGATGAACATCAAATACCCTAACTAGCACTGAGAGGGGGGGGGTGAATCAATAGAAACAAAAACTTTCTCAACAACTTATCAAGTTAAAGCAATACCAATCGGTTGTCTTCATCACTGAACTTAACCATGGCAATACCGGTTAAACACAGTAAGACTTCACACAACATAAACTGATAAGTCTGAACACTTCAAATACATTCAATACTTGATAACAACTTCACCCATAAACATATGCATGTGGTGTAACAGTAATACCATAACCTATTAGCTCTGTATGCATAATCACTCAAACAAAGAACCCTTAATCATCACATGAAAAATGCACAACACATGACACACAGATTTTTCATGTGAAAACCCAAATGGGAAAAACCACGATGGGGATGAATACCCACAAGCTTGTTTTTGAACTCTTTTGAAGCTTGTTGTGTTAGGAGCCTAGTCCGGTTAAAGACTTTACAATAAGGTTCTTCTAGGAATCGATCCTATTAAAGATCACCCAGTTAAGGGATGGCTATATACCCTGTTAAAGGTTACCTTGCTAGAGGATTTAAAGAACTCAATAATTTTGAGTCACCTAGTTAGAGGATTTACAATAAGCTTGTTAAAGCTACCCGATAAAGGGATTTTCCAACTATTGAAATGGTTAGAAGACAATAGGTAAAAACTTTGATCTGATAATAGCACTACATGCCAAGGCAGATCCTTTTCAGTTCCTCTACTTCTACAATCACACTTTGTAGTTTTCTCTTACTGGTCTGGCCAGTATCTCATCACTTGGATACACACACAACATTTGCCAATAGCTTACAGTAACAAACATTATTGACCTTATAGACAACAATTAGGTCGGTAGGATAAACCCTAAACCCTAAGCATCTTAGGTTTACAATACAAGCGGTCCAATCCTAACCGTCCAAACACTTTGCATAGAGCAATATAATCTCGAACAGATCACAAGACAATATGCATCGCTCAATCTTTACCGCACATGGGAATCAGTAACTCATCACTCTTTCTTCTCATACCGCTAAGAAGAATGTTCATTCCTAAGGTAGACTTTTAATGCAGTCGATCTTCTCATGCAAGATCCTCAAGGAAATCCTTCACGTGCACAAAGCTGATGTGGCACCTCGATCTCATCTTCATCTCTTAGCTAACTCATCATAGAATGTCATTGGTTGCATCGCACAAGCTTGATTGCCAAACCAAAAACCCTAGAGCTGAGACTACCAACCGGTAGTCGCACTTAGTGAAACCCCGGCATCGGTTCACTGCATTTCTTCATACCGGTTCACCAAATTCTTTCAATCTGCATACCGGTTTACTTACACTTATTGACATCAATGACAACATACATTATCATCATATCAACATGTTGGTTCATCATATGCCAACAATCTCCCCCTTTGGCATTGATGGCAATACTTAGTTAGCATTGCAACTTTAGACATCATAGACCAGTGTATCTTCATTATCAGATATCTTCTCCCCCTTTGACAATAATGCCAAAGTGGAGGCACAAGCTTTCATCCTCTGCTATGCTGCTCCCCCTATGGAGTAGCATCCTTCAACACATCAATCCAGAAAGATTTGACACTGTATTACCTGATTGATGTGGATCACACAACTTTAGTTGACTTAATGAAGGGGCAGAACACCTAATTCACCTCTCAAATAGGTAAATATAGTCTTCAGTAAGGGCTTAGTGAATATATCTGCTAGTTGCTCCTTACTGGAAACATGTTGTAGTACAACCTCCTTATTCTGAACTTTCTCTCTCAAGAAGTGATATTTAAGCTTAACGTGCTTAGTTCTAGCATGCAATACCAGATTCTTGGAAATATTTATTACACTTGTGTTGTCACAAAATATATTCACCGGTTTAGATATAGGTACTTTGAAACCTTCCAATACATGTTTCATCCAGATTGCTTGAGTGCAGTTCATAAATGCTACCACATATTTTGCTTCAGCTGTAGACTGAGAAATACAACTCTACTTCTTGCTTGTCCATGAAACTAGTCTTCCACCAAGAAAGAATGCTCCACCGATTGTTCTCTTCTGGTTGTCCACATTACCTGTCCAATCGGCATCAGTATATACTTTGAGGTTATAGTCACCATTATATGGATACCACAATCCATAGTCAATTGTTCCTTTTAGATATCTAAGAATCCTCTTGACAACTACCAAGTGGCATTCTCTTGGACTTTTCTGAAAATGAGCTACTATGCCTACTGCATGAGAAATATTTGGTCTTCTATGCACCACATAGTGCAACTTACCGATCATTGATCGATACTCCTTTTCATTTACCAATGCCGAATCATCTTCCTTAGTCAATTTACAGCCGGTCACCATCGATGTACCAACCAGTTTGCTCTCCTCCATGCCAAATGTCTTCAATACCTCTTTGACATACTTGGACTGGGTAATAAAGATACCCTCTTTCATTTGCTGAATCTGTAAACCAATGAAGAACTTTATCTCTCCAATCAAAGACATCTCAAACTCTTTCTTCATTTCATCTACAAAAGCATGACTCATTTTATCATCTCCTCCAAAGATTATGTCATCTACAAATACTTCACAGATCAGAATCTGATCACCTTTAGATTTTAAATATATGTTGCTATCCTCACTTGTTCTCTGAAATCCAATCTTCACAAGATGAGAGTGTAACCTTTCATACCATGCCCTAGATGCTTGTTTCAATCCATACAGGGCTTTGTGTAATCTACACACCATGTTACTATCTTCTGATAAGGCAAACCCTTCCGGTTTCTCAATATACACTTCTTCTTCTAGGATTCCATTAAAAAACGTAGACTTCACATCCATCTGATAAACCTTAAATCTTTTAAATGCTGCAAATGCAAGTAGCATTCGGACACCTTCTATTCTAGCCACAGGAGCAAAGGTTTCTCCATAGTCTTCTCCCTCCTCCTAAGCATATCCTTTGCAGACAAGTCTTTCCGTGTTCCTTACAACTATGCCTTCTTCATTTAGCTTATTCCTGAAGACCCATTTGGTACCTATGACATTTTTGTGTTCTAGTCTGGTTACCAGAGACCATGTTGCATTCTTTTCTATTTGATCTAGATCCTCTTCCATTGTTTTAATCTAGTCTTCATCTGTAAGTGCTTCTCTGGAATTCTCGGGTTCTAATTCAGAAATCATGCAAGAGTTTTCTTTCACTTTTCTTCTTGTGAGTATCCCTGCATCTTTATCTCCTATGATTTTCTTCAGATCATGATGTAGTTTCACATATCTAGGAATGACTCTAGCTTGATCTGCTATCTTTTCTTCTTCTCCTACTGCAGCTTTTGGTGGTACAGGAACATTGAGATCTTTACTTGTTTCTTTCTTAACCGAATCCCAGAAGGCTATACCCGGTTCATCTTCCACTTCTTTGCTGCAGGTTTCCTCAAGTTCCTCAAGGGATTCATCAACCCTGACATTGATACTCTCAACAATTTTTTGTGTTCTATTGTTGTAGCACTTGAGATCTTTTCTCTTAGTGAAATATCCCAGAAATATTTCTTCATCACTTTTAGCATCAAATTTGCTCAAATGCTCACCTCTCTTGATATAGCACTTACTCCCAAATACTTTAAAGTAACTCACAATGGGGGTTTTTCCAATCCAATACTCATAAAGGGTTTTAACTCTACCTTTCTTGATGAGTACCATGTTCATAGTATAGACTGCAGTGCTCACCGCTTCTCTCCAAAAAGTGTGAGCAACCTTTCCTTGGATCAGCATTGTTTTAGCCGCTTCAACTAGAGTCATGTTATTCCTTTCTACTATGTCATTCTGTTGTGGTGTCCTTGGGGAAGACAACTGCCTCTTGATACCACTATCTTCACACTACTTTTTGAATTCATCAGAAGTGAATTCACCTCCTTGATCAGTTCTTAGGCATTTTATCTTTTGACCACTTTCCTTCTCTACTAATGCTCTAAAGGCTTTGAACTTTCCAAACGCCTCAGACTTGTCTTTCAAGAATGTGACCCACATCATTCTTGAGTAGTCATCAATAAGAATCATGAAATACCTATCTCCCTAAATACTTCTTCTAGCTTTCATAGGACCACACAAATCAGTATGCACAAGGTCAAGTAAGTTTTCTACTGAAAAAGACTTACCTTTGAAAGTTGAGGAAGACATCTTCCCAAGTTGGCATTCTCTGCACAAGGAATTCTCCAGTTTGTTCAGCAAAGGCAATCCTCTTATTGCCTTGATCTTACTAGCCTTTACAATATTATCAAAGTTCATATGACAAAGTCTCCTATGCCATATCCAACTATCATCAAACTTAGCCATTAGACACTGACTTATCTTGGCATTCAACTGAAATAAGTTACCTCTGGTCTACTTACCGATGGCAATAAGTTTACCACTCTTTCCAATTATACTGCAGACTCTACCTTTGAACTCCAGAATGAGTCCTTTATCATTTAGCTGAGAAACACTCAACAGGTTATGCTTAAGATCTTCTACCCAGTAGACATCATCTGCACTGCTCTTTCCATTCAGTGAGATGGATCCTTTACCTTTCACCAAACATGGTGCATCATTGCAAAATCTGACAACACCTCCATCATATTGTTCTAGAGACATAAACTTTCTCCTATCACCAATCATGTGGTGAGAACAACCATTATCAATTATCCACTCATTAGAGTTGTTAATGTGAGAGACAAGTGCTCTCTTGTCAGACACTTCTTCCTTCACAACTACAAATACTATGTCTTCATTTTCTTCATCCTCAGATTCTTCATCAGTAACACCTTCATCCACTGCAACAAGACAAATTCTTCTATTTCCTCCTTTATACTTTCTAAACCTTTTTTGTTTATCCTTATTGTCATTGTTAGGACAGTTAACAACTACATGTCCTATCTTATTGCAGGAAAAACATTTCAAAGGAAGATTACCTCTGTATTTTCCAGTACCTTTTGGAAGTCTCTTGGCAAGAAGAGCTTCAAACTCCATCAGAATTTCTTCATCATTCATACCTCTGCTTTGCATGGATTCATAACTGGTACTTGCTTCTTTTCCTTTTCTAGTTGGTGCAATAGATGCTCTAAAAGTTGACTCAGTCTTCTGAATACTACCATCATAGCTATTCAACTCATATGCAGTTAACTTTGCAATGATAGAGTCTAAGGATACCGTGGTTTTATCAATAGACCTTAGTTCCTAGATAGCAGCAACTCTGATTGCATAGACTGGTAACAATGATCTCAAGACTTTACTGAAAATAGTGGCATCATCAATTGTTCCACCAGTGCTCTTTATATCTCCAACAACAGTCTTGATTCTTATGCCATATTGTTGAATGGTCTCACCTTCAACCATCCTCATGTCTTCAAATTTTCCTCTAAGGCTCTTTTCCTTAGCTTGATTTACATGTTCATCACTGCCATAAATAGTTTCCAATGTGTCCCATACACCTTTAGGAGTGTCCTTATCTTGTACATCAATGAACTCAATATCAGACAAACTGCTAATAAGAGCTTCCATGACTTGCCCATTTTCTTCAATCTCTCTCTTCTGATCATCGGTTAGAGTGCCAGTGGGAATCACATAAGCATTCTCAACATAGCTCCAGTGTTGAGCACCCAAAATCTTGATATAGATCTTCATTCTGTCCTTCCATATTTTGAAGTTATCTCTAATAAGTCGGTGTATTGACATGTTTTTTATTAGGACTCTTAGGTTTTTGGTATCTTTTGGGCTGCATTGTGATAGTAAAATATTGTGAATTTAATATATGTAATCCAAGTTTTAAAACTAAACTTAACAAATCATGTTTGAACCTTGTCTGTTAATTCTTGCAGCCATGCCAGTTTATTCCTACAGCCAAATGGTTTGTCCCTGTGATATGCGGATTATTTAGGATGATTTCATATATGAGTTAATGAATGTACTAGTTAAGTAAGATGCATATGCATGTCCTTGTATATTGTTTCTATTTTAGTGTAGATAATAATTGATGCTACGGTGGAGAATTTTCCTTCACGCCTAAGGACTGGAGAATCACGTTCAGATAGCTAGAGGTCAAATTGAAGGAGATTCAAGCGAGCGCAATCTATGGCATAATCAGAGCAGTTGTACTTCACCATGGGATTTTAACTTTGGTGCACATTTAATTTGCAAAATATCTCTTTGGCATGCAAAGACTGTGGTTCGGTTTCAGATCCATAGTTCCTGCAGCCAAGCTCTCTGTTATCCCCTTCATCCGACAGCTATCTGCCTCTTCTTCTGGGTGTAACTGGAGTTGTCCATTGTAGTTTGTCTTTTCTTTATAATAACCTCTTCCTTCTTTTCTGAGTTCGACAGAATGGAAAGGGATTGAGCAGAGTTTTTGTCACGCATTCTGAATTTTTCTCTTTTAGAATATGTAATCATCTTTCAAGAAAAATGAATAAAGATATGTTATTCTGATCTACTAATAGTTCTTTGCTGAGAGTTTGATATCACTCATCCAAGGGGGCCCACTTGGTGAGTGATCCTCTATTTATGATTATTAAAGTTATTTTTTACTTAGTTGCAGTAGAAGTTCATGACTGGACTGTTCCTGCAGCCACTGGAAATAGATCCTTTGACTGTTCCTATAGCCAAGGCAAAACGGTGTGGTTCCTGTTATTTTTATTAGATATTTTCAGCAGAGTTTTGTAAAGCTTTCATTTAGGCTTTTATGATTTCCATTCCTACCTTTCCTATAGTAATTAAGAATAATCATTTAAGGAGCTTAGTGCATATATATTACAGACCCATTTCAAGTTTTATGTTCCTGGATTGACAACTAAATGAACACTAGCCATGAGAATAGTAAACTCTACCATATGAATGTCCAAACTTGGGATCGAGATTTCAATTAGAGGTATTATTATTGTCATTATAGTTAGGGTAGACAATCTCTATTGAACTTAGGACCTTCCCTCTTCCTCATTAAGGAAGGATCTTTTACCTCAAGCGGTTAAGCTTATATCACCGAGAACCTGGAGGCACTCTGATGCCAATTGATGAATAATGATGAACAACAGATACCCTAACTAGTACTGAGAGGGGGGGGTGAATCAGTACAGACAAAAAATTTCTCAACAACTTATCAAGTTAAAGCAATACCAACCGGTTGTCTTCATCACTGAACTTAACCATGGCAATACCGGTTAAACACAGTAAGACTTCAGACAACATAAACTAATAAGTCTGAACACTTCAAATACATTCAATACTTGATAACAACTTCACCCATAAACATATGCATGCGGTGTAACAGTAATACCATAACCTATTAGCTCTGTATGCATAATCACTCAAACAAAGAACCCTTAATCATCACATGAAAAATGCACAACACATGAGACATAGATTTTTTATGTGGAAACCCAAATGGGAAAAACCACGGTCAAGATGAATACCCACAAACTTGTGTTTGAACTCTTTTGAAGCTCACTCTGTTAGGAGCCTAGTCTGGTTAAAGACTTTACAATAAGGTTCTGCTAGGAATCGATCTTGTTAAAGATCACCTGGTTAAGGGATGGCTATATACCCTATTAAAGGTTGAAACCCTATTAAAGGTTACCTTGATAGAGGATTTAAAGAACTCAATAAAATTGAGTCACCTGGTTAGATGATTTATAATAAGCCTGTTAAAGCTACCCGATAAAGGGATTTTCCAACTGTTGAAATGGTTAGAAGACAACAGGTAAAAACTTTGATCTGATAACAACACTACATGCCAAGGTAGATCCTTTTCAATTCCTCTACTTCTATAATCACACTCTACAATTTTCTCTTATTGGTCTAGCAAGTATCTCATCACTCAGATACACACACAAAATTTTCCAACAACTTACAGTAACAAACATTATCGACCTTATAGACAACAATTAGGTCGGTAGCATAAACCATAAGCATCTTAGGTTTACAATACAAGCCGTCCAATCCTGACCATCCAAACACTTTGCATAGAGCAATACAATCTTGAATAGATCACAAGACAATCTGCATCATTCAATCTTTACTGCACATGGGAATTAGTAACTCATCATGCTTTCTTCTCATACCACCAAGAAGAATGTTCATTCCCGAGGTAGACTTTTAATGCAGTTGATCTTCTCATGCAAGATTCTCAAGGAAATCCTTCACGTGCACAAAGTTGATGTGGCACCTCGATCTCATCCTCATCTCTTAGCTAAATCATCACAGAATGTCATCGGTTGCATCGTATAAGCTGGATTGCCAAACTGGAAACCCTAGAGCTGAGACTACCAACCGGTAGTCGCACTTAGTGAAATACCGACACCGGTTCACTGCATTTCTTCATACCGGCTCACCAAATTCTTTCAATCTACATATCGATTTAATTACACTTATTGACATCAATGACAACATATATTATCATCATATCAACATGCTGGTTCATCATATGCCAACAAAGTTGACATGCATGACCCTTGATAATCTCTATCGAAGTCAACAAACACTATCTGATGAAAAATTTGTTAAGTGGCAGACACTCATAGATTTGAACAATCCTGATCTTTTTACAAATCAGTGTAAACGGGGAGGTATGTGCCAATGTGTACGGGGAGTTGAGATACCAATGCATGTATATGCCACGGTCGACTCCAAGGAACTAGGAAAGCACCCCAGGAAGCAACTAGCAAGAGTTACAAGGGAATATTTTGACAAGATTGTTGAGTCTATAACTACTCTTGTGAAAAAAATTGCCTATGATCTTTCCTCATAGATTAGAAGTAGATTCCCTCCTGACAAACTACTTGAAGCCATGTCTATTGTGTTTCCTCAATATTGGAGCCTCAACAATCCAAGTGTTTTTCAGAGTAAGCTACTAACTTTGATAAAACAATTTTTTGCATATCTAGAGAATTGAATGGAGTAACTATAAATGGAATATTAGATGAAAATCTTCTTAGAGAGCAATCGACTCATTTTGCATACACTACGAGGGAACAATATGATAGAATGGAGAACCCCTACGAAGAGGGATCAGTAACAAGGCTTTGGAAAAATATAGGTGACAACGAAGTGTTGCATGATTCAATATCAGAATATTTCAAGCTTGTTGATTTATGTCTTACCATAATATTGGGTTCGATGGAAGATGAGAGAGTATTTAGTGCTTTGGGGTTCCTAAAATCAAAGATAAGAAACAAACTAGAGAAAAATTTGGAAAATTGCTTGAGGCTCTATACATCTAGGTATGATGTCCACACTTTTCCTTACAATAGGGCACTGAAAATCTAGAGGTCCAAATGTGAAAGAAGAGGTTTGGGAAAAACTTCAAACCAAAGTGCCAATGGGACTATTGACTCATGTATTGGACCTACTGGTAGCATTGACATGTAGTTCAGTGAAGGTATGTAGACTCAGAGTGAAAAAAACATAGAAAAGAATCAAGAATGCTCTGAATTTGATGAGGAGGAATGGAAATTGTAAGAGATTGGTATTTATTAATCTTATTGTTGTATCTCATCATTCATATTACAAAATCATATTACTATGGTTGATAACTTGATGATATTTTATGAGTCTATCAACTTTTTACAATTAGAATTTAATATTGATTTGTAATTGTATTTTTCAACTTTCTATTTCCAGATTTAAAATAGCATAATAAAATACGTTAATGTGTTTATTGATACAAAGATGTTTATTTAGACATTTTGAGAACTTAGATTTTCATTAATCATTTCAAAATATAGCTATATGATACAATTCATTCAATACACGACTTTGTGTGATTCTCCATGCAAAAGTCAATACAAAGTTTCAGACACCTTTGTAAATGACCCTGAATTCCCTTTTATAGAAACAAGGGAGCAACAACAACTTTAGGTCGATTTGAAAAATGTGAAGACTCAACATCAAAATCAATTACTAAGGCACTGAATAGTGAATATATCATCCCGATTTCCATCAGTATCACAAACTCAACACAAATTTACATGGCCATCATAGGCTGGATTAGCAATTTACCAATTTCACAACTGCAACATGTCTCCTCTTCAAAAAATAGAGTTTAAAATTAAATATTAATTCAAGCCATGAGAAATTAAACATAGATAATTATAGTGCCCAAAACCTAGAAATTAGAAATAGAGAAATGCAGAAATGTTAAAACTTGGGAGAATTTGAGAATACAAACTTACAAGGGTGAAGGTTTGCATTGTGCATCATAGGTTGGATTACCAATAGCGAGTGCTAGTTTTTTCATGTTCATAAAACAAAGTTATTTCAAATGATGCCAAATTCCGAATAGAAAAAACATAAAACCTTGAAATTAAGAGTAAAAGCAGAAAATTGTGCAATACATACTATGATTCTTGAGATTTATGTGCCAGTTTTTGGAGGGTGCTCCACTCTTCATCTGATGGAAGTCCAATATTCTTTAATCTATGGTAATTCAACTACAACTTCGTCAATAATCCATATTTAGAAGAGTGACTTGACATCACTATTTCGCCCAATAACACATTCAAAGTTGCAAATGGTTTGATGAATTATAGAAATCTTTGGGGAGTTGTGTCCTTAGGAAGAAAGTCTAAATTAGACTTCATTTTTTCCTCCATGTTTTTTTTGTTAGCTTCCTTTCCAATGAATTTCTTTAATGAGTCAACGAACTTCAGCAAACCAAGTTTAATCAAAGTGGTTATTTTTTCTTGCAACTTCAATATCTTTTTGCCACCTTTATCCATAATTTCTGATGTTTTCCTTAGTTTCTAGCATTTTTTAAGGATAGATGATGTCTTAATTGTGGCATCAATGCGACTGTTAAATCCCTTGGATACCAAATAGCTGTCACGGGTACTGTAGCCTACTTGCAAAATTTGTTTTGCTATAAATTTTGTAAACTAGCTCTTTCATCATCAATTTTTTTACTTCTTTTAGCCAATTTTTCCCTCAGTTCCTTCAATTGTGCCTCCATCTTTTCTTTCTATGCAATTTCTACTGCAGAGCTGAATTTTTTATCCTTTTTCTATAAATTATTGTACTTGTTATCTATTGCTTTCCTCTTTGATTTTTTATTTGCCAAGTCTGCCTGTAACTTTTCTATTTGTTTCTCCAGCTTGTTTTTTTCTCTCTCCACCTATAGTACTGAAGTGTAGACTAGTTCATTAGTCTTTTTTGACACACTAATTTTTTCAATATTTTGTATTTTGGAAAAATTCATTTCGAGGGTGCTAACTTGAAATTCAGAGGGACCTATCTGACTATGTGGTGGATTTTTATCTTTATTTGGGGACATAACAACCATGAACTCCATCATATATTTGTGTCGGTCATATGTTGGAAATACCATGTTTGTTACAGGTTGTTCTCTAAAACTTTAGTCAGGGCAACCCTTTGCAATTCTCTCTTTTTTCTTTATTTGCATTTGTTGTGTGTTCAAAATTTTCATAGTAATCATGAAATTGAAAATTTGGGCTTGCTAAAGCAATTGAATGTTTGAAAAGTGAAATAGTAGAGGCTCAAGTTCCACCTATGCCTGTGGTTTTAACTAATGCATTATGAGGAGTACCAACAGCCATTCCTGAACATGTCCCACTATCACTTGCATGTGTAGTTTTTCTAGTCTTTTGAGGGGTCTGTTCTGAAGCTACAAATGATAGTTTTGTAGCGGAAGTGGCACTTGATATAGGATTCTGAATAGAATGAGTATCTACCACTAGTGGCCTCTCATGGGAGATATTTTGTTTTTGAACTTGTCCAACACCAAGACAACTAGTATCAATAGTAGTACCCATGCCAACCCCACTAGTCATAGTGACACTTGACTGAACACTAATAGGAATATTATCCCTAGATTTCCCACTAGTGGTAGTGGCACTTGATTCACCGCCACTAGGAATATCATGATGTGGTGGTGGTTGTATATTTCAACCTCTAACAAATGCAGGTGGAGCTGGAGGGTAATGAGTAGTACCTTTTCGTGATGAATCTGACGAATCAAGTCGAATGACTAGTTTAAAAGGAGCTTTTGATTTTCAATGTCATAGAAGTTTTACCTCAAATGGAAACCAAATGTCTTCTCCTATGGGACCTAGAGCACCACCTTCAAAGCCCATTTTTTCCACAATGTTTGCCCCTTTTCTATATTTTTCTTTCATGGACTCATTGACTCCACCAAATATTGCAAGGACTGTAGTAGTTGTTGGAGTGACCTCAACCTCATACTCATTTTCATCATCACTCCTATCATATATTGTTGTGGGATGCTCCATATTCCATAATTTTCTAAACTCTTCATCCTCATCGATGGACTCAAATTTTTCATTGGTCTTTGGTTCACCGAGATTCTTCCTCATAGTCCAAAAATTATTTATTTTGGTTTGAGTCCAACAATTGTCTTTACATTCTTGCAAAATTGTTTTGGGGATAGATTGTTTAGATGGATTAGCAGATTTTTGGTAGATATTGTAGGACTTCCTATTTTGGATGCCTTGCTCTATTGTCCTCTGTGTGTGCAATGTCATAATTTGTGATGACAATTCTTCTGTTGAAATGTTATTGTCAGCAACAATTTTCTCCATCTCCTTTTTTACCTCATCCCAGAAGTCCATGTTTCTAAGCTTTTCTAGCAATGGTTTACTTCCATGTTGACATAACTCTGAAGAGTTCCAATTTTTCTTAAGCCTTGCTTGAACTACATTGATTGGATAGTACTACCAAAGACCCTCATCACCAAAGCTAAATACTGTCAAAAAATCATGTGCCATATTGAATGATTTTCTCTCACATGTTAACTCTCCATATGAGAAAGGCAATGAAGAAAATATGCTCTTCTTTTGCTAACAATGAAAGTGCCTATTTGTGCTCTCCAATTGTCATGCATGCTCCAATGCAAATACCCTCTCTCTCACATGTATTGGAAGTTTATAGAGTTTTACTGTTGATCTGTAGAACCTTAACACAGTGTATTCTTCCATGAAGAACTAGTCGGCCAATTGTATTTGACTTCCGGGTTGAATGCAATCTCTACAAGACATAGGCAATCTAGGCATTGGAGTGCTTGTAATTTCATTATACATTGTTGCCAAAAAGAAGTCTACAAAATGTTTGTTGTTCTTTCTGTTATCATTCATCCTTATCTTAGGTGTCCATTGATATATTGGACACTCTGTTCTATTCTGAGTCTTCTAGTCAATCTTATAGTTCACAATGTGAAGATCATTGGTCTCGAATATTGCATGATACTTGGATAGAAGAAGATAGCACAAGTAGGATGAGAACCTAAATGTCTTACAGGAAACTTTTTTTATCATTAGTAATTATTTTTGCATGGATTGAACAACATACTCAAAAAATATATATCTTACTGGTTGACTTAGACAATGGATGTTAAAAATCATTTGAAGAAGGCTAGCACCCACTTCCATATCATTTTCCAATCCCAAGCAAAATGTCAGCAAGGAAATATTATCTTGAACCCATGGAACAAAAATGTTATAATCATAAGGAGGCTTATGATTCCGATCCAATGGAGCACCACACACTATTAGAGCTCTGATAAATGAATCTCTATGATTTGGATCAAGACTCTCATATTTCTCTGCCAACTTTCCTAGGTCAATGTGGATGTTTGAGTTTTGTGCTTCAAACCCTGGGTTCAACAAATGAGCAAATTCTCCCTTGGTTATGGATAGAATTTCCTCTTTTGTATTTTTATTGACAATTGCTTTTTTATCTTCATCATAATTTTTGCCACAAACCATGACAAATTCAGGGCAAGGGAATACTTTAGGTAACACCATGCTTCCCAATCCAATATCCCAAGATGCAGTTTTATTTGTACTTTGTTTTAACATTCTATTGAAAACATTAAATTTTGCCCTATTCGGATTTGTCGCCTTATTAGACAATGCATATCTAATTTCTATGATTCGCTTTTTACTACGGATAGCAGGGTCATAAATATCATGGTATTCATCAGTGAAACTTGGAAATTTAACTAGTTCGGTTAGGTATATTTTTTTATTCACTTGGCTTTTTGTTGACCTATTGCTTTCCGGTTTCCCCATCATTGTTACTATTAATGGTTCTAAATAATGATAGATACAAGCCTGAAAATGTTAACCCTCAAAGTGAACCACAAGATTCAAAAAAATAAAAAACGTGCGATGTAGGTGTTCTAGATTTTACCCAAAATTTCTATTTCACTAGATTGGCGCAGACAGACTCTGTTGCATTCCTCAGTCTAGTAGTTGTTTCTGAATCTCCTTGGATTTATTGGTTTTTCCATGAAATGAAATATGATTATGAGTCACTTAATTTGAAAACATTGAAAAGTTCAAAAGTAATACCTCAAGGGCGAAAATTCTAGAATCTTGTTGTAATTTTATAAATTATTATTAATATCTATTTGTCATCGAAGGATAAAACATTCATTGCTTCAGTCTAAATTCTGAGGACAATGGACACATCACCAAACATGAGTCACTTTTCTGGATTGTTTTGGAAGTCTTTTTAATCCTTTTCAACTTCCGCCTGAAATAAAGCTTATTAGATGTAGTGTTGTAAATTGTACAAGCTTGCTAGGGTGGTACAATTTCACACTTAGGTTAGGACCTGCCTTAGTGTGTCTTGCATCTTATGTTTCTAATTTCCCTTTAAGCATTTAATTAATTAATTTAATTAAATCTAAATTTCTATTTCATCACTTCATACATCATAAAATTGGGCCCTTTACCCTAAGTGTGCCCCTTTTTATTTTATTTTTTTAATAAATCATTTAATCATAAACCCTAATTATGTCTTATTTTGACCTTTAAAGCCTGATTTCGCATATCAAAACACCTCAAAATCAGCTATAACTTTAGGATTCGCTCTGATATCATCATATCTAACGACTATGAAAATTTGGTGAAAAGTTGGTTGGATCGTGGCGGGAGTGTACATGGTCCTCAATTTTTTTCCCGAAATTTCGGGAGCACAATTCTATGATATTTTAATGCTTAACCCCAAAAGATTGGCAGGAAATTCAATTCCTAGGTCATCCTAAAGACATAATTATGTCGAAATTGTAATACCCTAAAAATGGTCATCTAAACCATGGGCCTCTAATCTCAACAACATCACCAAGGTCCTAACCAAAGGCAATTAAATAAATCTTGAGCACACAATTAATTCTTTAATCATCAAATGTCACATGGCAAATTAATAGCTCAATATTAATTAAATATTTATTTAATTAAATAAATCATTCCAAGTAAATCATTTTAAGCAATTATCTTATTTATTTTAATTAAATATCTTTTGCATATTTAATTAAATAAATCAATTTACCATTAAATCAATTTGCCACAAATCTTGAAAAAAGGAAACAAATCAAGAAAGAGGAATTGGAAATTATGAGCACAAATCTTCAAAAAAGGAAATAAACCAAAAAAGGAATTAATTGACAAAAAAGAATTAAAATTTGAGAAGAGAAAACAATTGGAGATAATCTTGAAAAAAAAACAAATTAAAAATTGATAAATAATCTCAAAGAAAGCAATTAAAACAATTAAATATTAAAATTGAATGAAATAGAGAATAAATCAGTTTTTTTCTTGATTTTATCTTAATTTTAGTTCAATTTCCTTTAAAATTGAGAAAAGAATCCAATCACATCAATTCACCTAGATTGTGCTTCCTCTTGGAAAATCTTGACCGCTCATCATCATTTGATTTCAACCGTTGGTTTCTTTCTGAATTTTCTATAAATTCAGGCTCTCATCTCTCATTCAAAAATCCTGGAGAATATATTGTTATTGTGCTGATTTTGCTCTAGGTTCATTGAGAATATTGCATACATATTTAGATCATGTATCTCATTTATTGCTTAGATCTTGTTAGATTAATCTTGCATCCATCTAGCATTAATATCATGCTCATATAGATTAAAATCTTTCATCTTGGTGTGGTCTAGTCACTGGATTGCTTATACAAATCTGAGAGCAATCTTATACTCACATCTTTTAGAAGGCAATGGGTCGATTTGTTATGGTTTTCATATTCATGTTTATATATGTCTAACCATGCATGTAATGACTTGATTGAAGTGTTGTGTATTACAGATACAAGTCCACTTTTCACACACATATTTTTGGCGCTTATCAAAGAAGACAATGCAAACAAAGAAATACGACATTGTGAGATTTCTCCGACACAATATGGTCCAGGCTATAAGATGCTTCAACGCATGGGATATTCATGTACTAGTCCTCTAGGCAAACATCAAAAAGGTATTGTTGAACCTATTTAGTTACAAACTAAGTCTGTCAATAATAAAGTTGGACTGGGATATGATCCAAGAAAGAAATCAGATCAGAAGCACATGTCCCACCATCAACGTAAGTGGAAGAAAAAGGTACTACCTTTAACAACACAAGAAATTAATACTCAACAAACTCAAGAAGAGTGTGACGATGAACAAAAAGAATTGCCCACCCAGAGAGAGGAAACAGATGGTAATCAAGTTCTAGTTATATCAACTATAATACCACAGGAAGTAGAAGTCCCAGAGGATATGAGAGACGAAGTATACAAAATCAAAGAATTGTTTGTACCGTTGAACATTCCGGTCATATATACTGGCAGACAACAAGTAGATGATTCACAAACTGATTCAAATGAGTATGAATGGGAACCTGACCATCTCTTAGATACATCTATTACAAAAACCCCTAAAGAATCCAGTGATATCACAGAGGATGCACAAGAGTTGATATGCCTAAAAATGCAAAGGAAATAGAAGAAATTAGACTAAAAAGACAAGAAGACTATGAACAACAGTTGGAGGAAGAAAGGACACAAGCAATTTCTTCACCTACTAACTCCCCCTCTAATGAGGTAGGACAAATCAGGTACGAAACTACAAAAGAAGAATTAGAAGCTACAGAAACAGAACCAGTCATCAGTCTAGAGGAAGCTGAATGGAACAGACGATAGGGATATTTAACAAAACCATCAAGGTTATGTCCACAAGTATGTCAAATACAAACAATCAATGAACCAAATCATGAAGGAACTTACAACATCAAAGATGTGGGTGTTGATACTATATATACTTTTACTAAGCCACTTGAAGACGAGTCAGAAACTTCATCTTATGACTCTGATAACTCAAACAGGAGCTCTATTTATAACAACGATTATTCAACAACACATTATGATTACTCTGTCATGAATGTTGAGATGTTGTCCGCTGACCCTGTTACTATCACACCATGGTATGTAGTCCAGTCTGAAGTAGGTGACGACGCTAGAAATAGGTCGGTTGGGTTAGGTCCAATAAATACTAACATGAGTTTCGATAATCATGTCGTAACTCTTCCTGGTCTTGAGACACATACGCAAGGTAGTCTTCTGGAACTCGACTGTTCTGTCCGAAGCCATGATGATAGTACCGTGAACTCCCTTGAGCCTATTCCAACCTTATCCTTAATGCATCTGGAACTGATTGGTTGTACTCTTTATAACCAACCCTTGAATGTACCTACTTTTGCCAATGACTATACATTAGCCTACTATCTCAATGCAGTTGAACCCATGTACTCTTCCACCAGCGAACATAATGAAAACATGACTGAAGCAGATATCAAGTATCTTAGTCACAAAAACAAGAAAAATAAAAATAAAAGATCTGATGGTGAAAACCACATTGTGGCAGTGTCAAAATCTAAAAAAGAGAAAATAAAGGACGTACCTAAAGGTCAAAACCTCTCTGAGGCGCTTGAAGGTGAGATACTTGATATACTGCCAAGTCACTTCCAAGAGAGATCTTCCATATTGATCGAGCCAACTCAGCCAGTGAATATTGGGAGTCAAGAGACACCACACATCATTCATTTAGCTCAATCACTATCAGCAGAAGAGTTAAAAGATTTTAGCAACCTTTTTTTAGAAAAGAAGATCAACTTTGCATGGACATACTTAGATATGTCAGGACTAGATCCTAATCTCATCATGCATCATCTCTCTATTATACCAGGAGTTAAACCAGTCAAGAAAAAACTCTGTAAGATGCATCCTCATGTGGCACTGCTAGTCAAGGCTAAACTAGATAAATTGCTAAAAGTTGGATTTATCAGAGCTATAGACTACGCATAATGGATATCAAACATAGTACATGTATCAAAGGCAGGCAAATCCATTAGAGTTTGCACAAACTTCAGGGATCTCAGCAAAGCATGTTTGAAAGATGCTTTTCCATTGCCCAACATTGACATGATAGTAGATATGTCTACTAGATATGAGATATATTCATTAATGGATGGATTCTCTAGTTACAATCAGATCAAGATAGCACCTGAAGATCAAGAAAAGATAGCTTTCACATGTGCATAGGGAACCTTCTGCTGGAATGTTATGTCATTTGGTCTAAAGAACGCAGGAGCAACTTACCAAAGAGCAGTAACCACTATCTTCCATGATATGATGCATAAAAACATGGAAGATTATGTTGATGACACCCTGGTAAAGACTATGAAGAGATCTATGCATATTCAAGAGCTAGGCCTCATACTAGATAGAATGGAAAGGTTGAAGCTCTGATTAAATCCTAAAAAGTGTGCATTTGGGGTAACATCAGGAAAATTGCTTGGTTACGTAATTTCTAAAAAAGGAATTGAGGTTGACCCTGAAAAGGTCCAAGCTATAATGGAAATGCCTCCACCCAAGAATATCAGTCAAATGAGAAGTTTATAGGGCCATCTTCAATCAATAAGGCGTTTTATATCTCAGCTAGCCAACAAAGCTCAACCCTTTACGAAGGTATTAAGGAAAGGGATTCAATACAACTGGGATAAATATTGTGAACAACATTTACAACAAATCAAAGAATATCTTTCTAATCCACCCATATTAATGCCACCTATTCAAGGTAAGCCACTGATCCTGTACATATCAGCTATAGATACTTCATTGGGGGCACTTCTGGCACAACAGGATGACAATAAAAAGGAATGAGTTATTTATTACATCAGCATAACATTGGTGTCATATGAAATGAAATACACTATAATAGATAAATCATGCTTAGCATTGGTCTTTGCATCACAAAATTTAAGGCACTATATGTTGGCACACTCTATTAAGCTGGTAGCTAAGATTGATCCACTCAAATATCTTCTTAGTAAAGCAATGCTTACAAGAAGACTGGCTAAATGGGTCATGGTTCTTACAGAATTTGATATCGAATATGTGGAATGTAAAGCCATCAAATTACAGGTTATTGCAGAGCAACTTGCTAATGCTCCACTTGAAGACAGTCAACCTCTGCATATAGAATTCCCAGATGAATCAATCATGCACCTTACTGAACAATCATGGAAGATGTTCTTTGATGGGTCTTTCACTCAACATGGTTCTAGTGCCGGAATAATTTTTATTACTCCTCAAAAATATTCAATTCCGAAAGCTTACAAGATTCTCTTCCCTTGCACAAACAACATTGCAAAATATGAAGCTTTGGTAAACGGGGTCAAGCTAGCCATCGAGTGGAAGATAGTTCAATTACACATCTATGGAGATTCTCAACTCATTATCAACCAAATCAATGATCTATATCAGACAAGAGATGAGAAACTCATGCCTTATAAGAGAATGGTGGATGATCTCAAGAAATACTTTGCCTTCGTATCATTTCAGTAGATCCCTAGAACAACAAATAGAGCAGTGGATGCAATGGCCACTTTGGCATCTATACCACATCTACAAGAGTCTAATTTTCACTTTGAATTCCTGGTGGAAGAGTTACATTATCTTGCCTATGATTCTCCAGAGTCCCAGATGGTCTGTTTTATTATTGGACATGACTCATCTCATTATAGCCACGTTTACTCTTACCTGTGTGACCAAGTTGTCCCTACTAATCTTTCCCAAAATGAAAAAAGGAACCTAATCCGAAATGCATCATGGTATGTCATCATTACTAACGACCTATTCAAGTGAGGTTTAGATAATACTTTTCTTAGATGTCTAGAAACTGAGGAGTCCTGACGCACATTATCTGAGGTTCATGAAGGTGTTTGTGGATCCCATTTGAACAGTCTAACTTTAGCACGAAAAAATACTAAGCACTGCCTACTATTGGCCAGACATGGAGAAAGAAGCTATAAAAATTGCTAAAACCTGTGAAAAGTGCCAACTGCATGGGCACCTTATCCATGCTCCAGCAAGGGATCCCATACCCTTTGTGACACACTGGCCCTTCCAACAATGGGCATTTGATCTAATTGGCCAAATATATCCTGCATCATCTAACAGACACAAATTTATTATCACTACCACTGAGTACTTCACTAAGTGGGTAGAAGCGGTTTCACTCATCAAGGCAGCCGGCAAACAAGTAGCTCTCTTTATTCTTAATTATATCATCTAAAGGTATGGTATACCTTCATCCATTATAACTAACAATGGAGGATAGTTCAAGAACAAAGATCTAGATGAACTCTGTGAGAAATTCAAAATAAAACAACACTGGTCATCAGTATATTACCCTCAAGGTAATGGACAAGCAGAGGCGTCTAATAAAAACCTATTGACTATCTTGCATAGAACAGTGAACAAATCTGGGAAGGATTGGCATCTGCAGCTCAATCCTACATTGTGGGCTTATAGAACAAGTATCAAAACACCTACTGGGGCTACACCTTTTTCTCTGGTATATGGGTCCAAAGTAGTATTACCTATTGAGGTGGAAATACCATCTCTAAGAGTTTCTTTGCAAGGTCTTGTTACTGATGAAGAATATAAAATATCTAGATTGCAAGAGCTCGAATTGCTGCATGAGCGTTGGCAAGTGGCGTTTGATCATCTCAAAGTGTATCAAAAGTGAATGTCCAGAGGATATAACAAGAAGGTTTGACATCAAGAATTTCAGGTTGGTGACCTAGTTCTGAGAGAAAATCCTAAAAATCAACAGTTTTCGAGACAACAAAGGGAAGTTTGAACCCAACTGACTGGGTCCCTATATCGTTATTGTAGTTTTTTGCTCTAGTGCCTATCAACTCTCAACATCGGAAGGACAATAGCTCTGTGAACTGATCAACACCATCCATCTGAAGAAATTCTTCACTTAAATTTTCTCTGCTTCAGTAGCCTATACAGCTAAAAAGTCCAAAAGAAATCCTAAAAATCAGAAAAAGTCCTGAAGAAATCCTAAAAATTAAAAAAAAAAAGTCCTGAAAAAATCCTAAAAATCAGAAAAAGTCTTGAAGAAATCATAAAAATCAGAAAAAGTCCTAAAGAAATTCAAAAAAAGAAAAAAAAGAAAAAGAAAAACAGAAGAAAAAAAAGGAAAAAAGAGAGAAAATGCCCTGGTGAAAACCTAGTAAACAGGCACCTTGGTAAAAAAATATATGCATCTCTGCCAAGCAGGTGAAAACCTGGCAAACAGGCACCTCTTGTACTCAAGTGCTCCATCTATCAACGCAACATTGGCATTCCCACTTTCATGCATCTTTGCTTTCGCTTGTACATATCTTTTGGTCACTTTCGTGACATCCTGGTTCGTTGGAACCCTCATGGCTTGAAACCGATTATTGTCCTAGTCTTAGGTTAATCGACAAGAGCACATTACATGTCCTAAGCAGTATCAACCAAGTCAACCTTACATCAGTGAAACCTGGTCGTCCACTCTGAGTCAGTTGCCTATCTCCTGACTACTGAAGAGTTTTATCACTGAGTACACAAGCACAACAAAACTGAAAACAACTACTGAAAAATTTGAGCTATGCATGAAAAAATTTCTTTGTGTGATGTCTTTTATATTGGCCTTCGCTTATTATTCCCTCTGAGTAACTCGAGGAAGTCTATATTGACTAAGAGGAGAAAGGATTGGGGGCATAATATTTTCTTTGTTTTCTGCTTGTTGGAATGATTCCAATGATCTAGAAACATCTAAATTAGCTGGGTGTCTATGATAAGAACCTTCACATCAAGGTGAAATCACCTCACATACCTTGACTCTGCTTATTTAAATGCTACAGGGAGGTTCCCATCATTTCTTTGTTTGTTTTGATGGAATTTCTTTATTGTGCAATCCGGGTCCATGCGAAATTTGTCCAAGGATTTGAATGAAAAAAGGGTCATTGCGGACAAGATAATTAATATTGCACATGAAAAGAAAGGAACTCTAATCTGCCTGCTATGTTTGTAAAATGCTCAATGATGAAAATTAAGTTGTTCAAATCCAGTTACTAGGTTTCGGTTGCATCTCATTTTGCATCTCATTTTGCATTTCATTCTGCATTTTGTGAATTTAGA
This sequence comes from Cryptomeria japonica, assembly GCF_030272615.1. NCBI lineage: Eukaryota > Viridiplantae > Streptophyta > Pinopsida > Cupressales > Cupressaceae > Cryptomeria > Cryptomeria japonica. The sequence goes on along the minus strand of NC_081409.1, from coordinate 713,947,556 downwards.
GTGATTTCGGTATAATAACAATGCTCTCTTTATCTTCTGAATGAGGGTTGGAAGCTTCATCATTTCTCAGCTAAGTGGTCTCTTTTTCATCATTGTTTCTCCGATTGAGTACTTGTGTATTGAGATGTTAGCTGCATACATGAGCATCTTTTATAGATTCATACATTCATTATTATTCATTTGCATTCATATTATTGCATGAAGAAAAAAGAAAATTTGCATTACTCATTTCTCATTCACATTCATCTATTTGCATATGAAAAGAAACAAAAATAAACACCAATATTCCATTTGCATTCCTTCATCCCTACTAAAAAGATATGCATACATATAGAATAAATCATATAGAACACCATCTCATAATCAATCAACACAAGTACAATGAAATCAAATCAAGAGCTTGTAAATCAGTTGTCCTGAGTACATTTTCGGGATTGAAACCAAAATCTGACATCAATTCTCTCATCAAAACTTCCCATGTTGACCACTTAGCGCTTTCATCAGCTGCTCATTCTCTTCTTCAATTTGCGCTCAATTTCTCAATGAATCAACACTGAATCTCAATTTTATTCTATCAATCAGCTTTGTATTTAATTTCTCATGAATCAATGTTGAATCTCAATTTAATTAACTTTGCGCTCAATTTCTTATCAATCAACGTGAAATTTTCAAAAATTCCTTTGAATCGATTTGTGCTCAACTCGTTATCATCACTCAAAATTGCCTATCATCATGTACCCTCACTATCTTTTGATTTCTCTCCTGAGGGGGCATACTCATGACCTTATGACCTCACATCTTCAAATGTCGAGAAAATTTTTAAATCTTCATTGAAAGTCAAGCAAAACATCTTTTTCAACTAAAGAAAATCAATCAAATAAGACCTCATCGCTAGGGGCATCTCAACTTCATCACTTTATATCAAGTTGAGATTTCTCAATCATCTAAATCAAATCAATTGCTAGGGGCATATTAGTTTCATCGCTTCAAATCAAGCTGATATTTGTCTTCATCTGAATCAATCTTTAATGCTAATCAGTTTCATCTCTTTTCATCAAGCTGATTATTTGTTTAAACTCAATCAAGGGTTTAAAGAGTATCTTCGATCACACTCAATCTAAGCAGGTGTTTAGTATTCATCGCTTTGGATCAAGCTGGACAGTTTATCTTCGCTCATTGTATCTTGATCAATCAAGTTCAAGATCAATTTTTATCATTGCTCACTGTGTCTAGATCAATCAAGTTCTCGATCACTAAGATCTACTTCTTGATCAATCAAGTTCAATTTCGGTATCTTTTGTTTTCTATCGTTCCTAAGTTTAATCAAGTTCAGGAATGGTATCGCTTTAATCAGACTTCATTCAACTTCGTCGCTTCGAAACAAGATAAACACCTCGCTTTTCATCTAGTTCGTGATCAATCAAGTTTAGAACTGGTATCTCCTAGACATCAAATTTTCTTTGAACCAACGCATTTCTCGCACATTAATTCAAAGAGGGGCAAATGTAATACCCTAAAAATGGTCATCTAAACCATGGGCCCCTAATCTCGACAACATCACCACTTGGTCCTAACCAAAGGCATATAAATAAATCTTGAGCACACAATTAATTCTTTAATCATCAAATGTCACATGGCAAATTTATAACTCAATATTAATTGAATATTTATTTAATTAAATAAATCATTCCAAGTAAATCATTTTAAGAAATTATCTTATTTATTTTAATTAAATAAATCAATTTGCCAAAAAAGAATTAAAATTTGAGAAAAGAAACCAATTGGAGATAATCTTGAAAAAAAAACAAATTAAAAATTGATAAATAATCTCAAAGAAAGCAATTAAAACAATTAAATATTAAAATTGAATGAAATAGAGAATAAATCAGTTTTTTTCTTGATTTTATCTTAATTTTAGTTCAATTTCCTTTAAAACTGAGAAAAGCATCCAATCACATCAATTCACCTAGATTGTGCTTCCTCTTGGAAAATCTTGACCGCTCATCATCATTTGATCTCAACCATTGGTTTCTTTCTGAATTTTCTATAAATTCAGGCTCTCATCTCTCATTCAAAAATCCTGGAGAATATATTGTTATTATGCTGATTTTGCTCTAGGTTCATTGAGAATATTGCATACATATTTAGATCATTTATCTCATTTATTGCTTGAATTTTGTTAGATTAATCTTGCATCTATCTAGCATTAATATCATGCTCATATAGATTAAAATCCTTCGTCTTGTTGTTGTCTAGTCATTGGATTGCTTATACAAATCTGAGAGCAATCTTATACTTGCATCTTTTAGAAGGCAATGGGTCGATTTGTTATGGTTTTCATATTCATGTTTATATCTCTCTAACCATGCATGTAATGACATGATTGAAGTGTTGTGTATTACAGATACAGGTCCACTTTTCACACACACATTTTTGGCGCTTTTCAAAGAAGACAGTGCAAACAAAGAAATACGACATTGTGAGATTTCTCCGACACAATATGGTCCAGGCTATAAGATGCTTCAACGCATGGGATATTCATGTACTGGTCCTCTAGGAAAATGTCAAAAGGGTATTGTTGAACCTATTTAGTTACAAACTAAGTCTATCAATGATAAAGCTAGACTAGGATATGATCCAAGAAAGCAATCAGATCAGAAGCACACATCCCACCATCAACGTAAGTGGAAGAAAAAGGTACTACCTTAAACAACACAAGAAATTAATACTCAACAGACTCAGGAAGATTGTGACGATGAACAAAAAGAATTGCCCACCCAGAGAGAGGAAACAGATGGTAATCAAGTTCCAATTATATCATCTATAATACCATAGGAAATAGAAGTCTCAGAGGATATGAGAGATGAAGTATACAGAATCAGAGAATTGTTTGCACCGCTGAACATTATGGTCATATATACTGGCAGACAACAAGTAGATGATTCACAAACTAATTCAAATGAGTATGAATGGGGTCCTGACCATCTCTCAGATACATCTGTTACAAAAACCCCTGAAGAATCCAGTGATATCACAAAGGATGCACAAGAGTTGATACGCCTAAAAATGCAAAAGGAAATAGAAGAAATTAGACTAAAAAGACAAGAAGACTATGAACAACAGTTGGAGGAAGAAAAGACACAAGCAATTTCTTCACCTACTAACTCCCCCTCTAATGAGGTAGGACAAATCAAGTACAGAACTACAAAAGAAGAATTAGAAGCTACAGAAATAGAACCAGTCATCAGTCTAGAGGAAGCTGAATGGAACAGATGACAAGGATTAACATAACCATCAAGGTTATGTCCACAAGTATGTCAAATACAAACAATCAATGAACTAAATCACAAAGGAACTTGCAGCATAAAAGATGTGTGTGTTGATACTATATATACTTTTACTAAGCCACTTGAAGATGAGTCAGAAACTTTATCTTATGACTCTGATTCAGGTTTCCTACCCTTCTTCCTATTCAACATCTCCAAAGAAATAAAGGCTGCAAAAAAAAAATCAATTTGTTGAAGAAGTAAAATAGACTATAAAGTATAATATATGTTTCATTGGCCCTACGATCTACAATCTAGATGTCTGAGGTCTGAGTCTCTCAGCTGACCACTTAGCACTGATAAGTCCCCACTGAATAAGAATGAACTCAATAGTGCAAATAGATATAGATAAATTTAGAATAATATTATAACACTTCAAAAATATGATCGCTCACCTTTAGGTCACTAGCAGTCGCCAATGCAATCAACAACAATGATTTTCCTTGGTCTGAAACTTCGCTATTGATCCAAATTTAGAGCCTAAAACCCACCAGATTGTGTAGAGATAGATCTGATCTTTGACTATATTTATATCAATCCTTATATGGCAGATTCTATAAAAATTTATATGGTATACAAATATTTGGCGAATCCCGCTTAACTATAACATGACTTATGTAATTCTTGAAGTGATTATGGGTCATCCAAATAATTGGCAAATACAATAGATTTGTTGAAAATTGGGGTGAATGGAGACACGCATTGACAAAATGTTAGACAAATTGGGTCCTCCTGGCCACCAAATATTCATATGCCTATAGGAAAATTATGGTCGTCTATTAAGGCAACCTCAAAGATTGTAGGCAAAAAAATTAAATTTACCGTGTGTCCACCGTATATTGTATTGGCGAAATCCTTGCATAGAAACATTTAATTACATAAAACATATTGCAATCAGGCCATGAATTTGATGGAAATTGATAATGTTTTGGCGACATGGCCACCCCCAGTCGGTATAATATATTCATCGTTTCCTAGGTTGCCGACGTGAAAAATTTGTCATTGGTGAATATTCGCCACTAAAGTAATCTCTTCTCTTGTCTCTCCCTCCCAGTATCTATCTCTCTATCTCACTCTCCTCCTCTCTTAGGTTTATCTCTCTCCCATTCCCTCCCTCTACTCCCCCTACCTGCCTCTCTAGGGTCATATGATATTCTTAGGGGTCATATGGTATCCTAGGGATCCATGCATGTGTCCTAAGGGGTCATATGGTGTTCGAAGGGGTCATAGGACACCATATGACCCATAATGACACATAAGGGGTCATATGGAGTCCTAAGGGGTCATAGGACACCATATGACCCCTTAGCACACCATCTGACATATAAGGGGTCATATGGAGTCCTAATGGGTCATAAGACACCATATGACCCCTTAGCACACCATACGATCCATAATGACACCAAATGATGTCCTAAGGGGTCATATAACACCATATGACCTCTTAAGACACCATACGCCCCATAACAACACCATATGGAGTCATAAGGGATCATATGGTATCCTAAGGGGTCGTAGGAGACCATATAACCCCTTAGGACACCATATGACCCCTAATGACATCATTTGGTGTCCTAGGGGTCAGAAGACACCATACAACACATAAAGACACCATATGGTGTCCTAAAGGGTCATATGGTGTCCTAAGGGGTCATAAGACATCATATGACCCTTAGGACACATATATGAGCCCTAACAACAACTAAGGAGTCATATGGTGTCCTAAGGTGTCATAGGACACCATATGATCCTTTAGCACACCATAGGACCTATAATGACACCAAATAGTGTTCCAAGGGGTCATAGAACACCATATGACCCCTTAGAACACCATATAGTGTTGTTATGGGTCGCATAATGTCCTAAGGGGTCATATGGCATCTTATTACCCCTTACGACACCATATGGTGTCGTTATGGGTCGTATGGTGTCCTAAGGGATCATAGGACACCATATGACCTCTTAGGAAACAATATGGCCCCTAATGACACCTAATGGGTCATATGGTATCCTAAGGGGTCATAAGACACCATATGACCCATAACGACACCATATGGATTCCTAAGGGGTCATATGGTGTCCTAAGGTGTCATAGAACACCATATGACCCCTTAGGACACCATATGACTCATAACGACACCTAAGGGGTCATATTGAGTCCTAAGGGGTCATAGGACACCATATGACCCCTCAACACACCATACAACCCATAACGACACCAAATGGTGTCCTAAGGGGTCATAGAACACCATATGACCTCTTAGGACACCATACGACCCATAACGACACCATATGGAGTCTTAAAGGGTCACATGGTGTCCTAAGGGGTCATAGGAGACCATATGACCCTAACAACACATAAGGGGTCATATGGTGTCTGAAGGGGTCATATGACACCATATGAACCCTTAAGACACCATACAACCCATAATGACACCATATGGTGCCCTAAGGGGTCATATGGTCTCCTAAGGGGTCGTAGAACACCATAACACCATATGACCCCTTTAGACTCCATATAAACCCTTAAGACACCATACAACTCATAAAGAAACAATATGGTGTCCTAAGGGGTCATATGGTGTCCTAAGGGGTCATAGAACACAATATGACCCCTTAAGACACCATAAGACCCATAAGGACACCATATAACGATACCAAATAGTGTCTTAAGGGGTCCTATGGTGTCCTAAGGGGTCATAGAAAACCATATGACCTCTTAGGACACCATGCGACTCATAACGATACCATATGGAGTCCTAAGGGGTCATATGGTTTCCTAAGGGGTCATAGGACACCATATGACCCTTTAGGACACCATACGACCCTTAACGACACCACATGGTGTCCTAAGGGGTCATAGGACCCCATATGACCCCTTAGGATACCATACGATATATAACGATACCATATGGTATCCTAAGGGGTCATATGGTGTCCTAAGGAGTCATAGGACACCATATGACCCCTTAGGACACAATATGACCCCTAATGACACCTAAAGGGTCATATTGTGTCTAAAGAGATCATAGAACACCATATGACCCCTTAGGACACAATATAACCTATAACGATACCATATAGTGTCCTAAGGGGTCATATGGTGTCCTGAGGGGTCATAGGACACCATATGGTTTCTATCCTAAGGAGTCATAGGACACCATATGACCCCTTAGGACACAATATGACCCCTAATGACACCTAAAGGGTCATATTGTGTCTAAAGAGATCATAGAACACCATATGACCCCTTAGGACACAATATAACCTATAACGATACCATATAGTGTCCTAAGGGGTCATATGGTGTCCTGAGGGGTCGTAGGACACCATATGGTTTCTATCTATTTCTCTTTAATTATTTTTACCTCTCTCCCTCCCAACCCCCTTCTCCCTCTCACCCTCTATCTCTATCTCTCTCTCACTCCACCTCTCTTGGGTGTGTCTCTCTCTCCATCTCTCCCTACCCCTCTCTCTCTCTCTCTCTCTCTCTCTCTCTCTCTCTCTCTCTCTCTCTCTCTCTCTCTTAGGTGTCACTCTCTCATTCTTTCCATCTCTCTCTCCCTCCCCATCCCTTTTTTCTCCCCTCTCTCCCTCCCCTTCCTCTCTCTCTCTCTCAAGTGGCTCTCTCTCCCTCTCTCTCTCTCTCTCCCTCTCTTTCCCTCTTTCCCTCTCTCCCTCCCCCATCCTCTATCTTCCCTCTCCCTCTCTCCCTCCCATTATTTCCCTCTCTACCCTTCTCTCCCTCTATCCCTATCTCTCCCGCTCTCTCTTAGATGCGTCTCTTTCCTATTCTCTTCATCTTTCCCTCTCTCCCTCCCCCATCCTCTCTCTTCCCTCTCCCTCCCTCCTTCCCATTATTTCCCTCTCCCTCCCTCCTTCCCATTATTTCCCTCCCCCTCTCTCAAGTGTCACTCTCTCACATTATTGCCCTCTCTCCCTCTCTCTGTTTCTCTTTCTCTCTCAAGTATCTCTCTCTCTTTCCATCTAACACTCTTTCTTTCTCTCCTATTCCCCTTCTCTTTCTCTCTCAAGTATGTTTCCCTCTCACCGTCTCTTTCCCTCTCTCCCTCCTAATCCTAACATAGAGAGAGAGAGAGAGAGAGAGAGAGAGAGAGAGACTAAGTGAGAGGGATGAAGGGATGTAAAATTAGTATGAGACTAGAGAAAGAGACCAGGTGAGAGAGAGGGGTGGAGGAAGGGAAGGGTTGAGAGAGAGAGATAGGTTGATGGAAAGAGAAGAAGAGACTAGAGATAGAGAGAGCCCATGTGAGAGAAAGGGAGGGAGGAAGGGAGGGGTTGAGAGAGAGTTAAAGTGAGAGAGATGGAGGAAAGGAGGGATTAAGGGATGAAGAGGAGGAGAGAGAGTTCTCAAGTGAGAGAGAGGGAGGGAGGAAGGTAGGGCTCTCTACTTTTATCTTTCTCACTTCGTCTGTCCTTCCTTCCCTATCTATTTTTCTCTATCTCACACTCTTAAAAATCCCTCTCCTTCTCTCTACCTACCACTCTTTTCATCCCTCACTACTTTTAACTCCCCTAACTCTCTACATCCTTTCCTTCATACTCCCTCTCTCTCTAAATATCACCTCCACTTCTATCTATCTAACCTATCTATATCTCTCTCTCCTTCTCTTTGCACCTCTCTCTCTCTATCTAGGTATTTAGATAAATATTTTAAGGAGGGAGTACAAAAAGGTAGGTAGATTATGTAGATAATAAGAGCTTAGCGATTACTAAAATTTGATTATGTTTGAGAAATTATAATATCTAAAGCTTGGGGAGAGAGGAGAGAGTGAGAAAGAGAGAGGTGAAGAGAGGATGAGAGAGATGGGAAAATAGATAGGTCTATAGCTTAGGAAAGACAAATAGCGTGAGATAGAGAGATAGCAAGTAAATGATGATACAAGTCCATTGATTACTGAAATTTGACTGTCTTAAAATTATAGGATCTCCTAAAATATAGAATTTTCATTATGACTCCTAGAGATGTGAAACCACTCTCAAACATCCTGACAATATATACATAAAATATAACTTAAAGTATAAGAAAGATAAAAGACAAAGATAAATGCCATGTATACTTGAATGTTATATTTTATGTATATATCCTTCTAAAAATTCTAATGGAATGCTAAATGAATTGCATACAAGTCCATATTACTAATCTAGCTTTTTTAATTTGAACCCCATATGCGGTTTGTCTTCTTAAAACCCCATACACAGTTTTGTTTATTAAAACCCCGTACGTGCTTCATATTCAAAATACCCTATACATGGTTTTGTTTATTAAAACCTCGTACACACTTCCTATTCAAAATATCGTATACACGCTTTAGTTAATTTAGGCTTGTGAATAGGCTTGGATGACAAAGCTACAGGTTGGAAGTTTGATTTCCCTCCATTCTCCTCCTTTTTGACATGTTTTGTCTAATCAACTTGGTTTCTCAATTTTTTTATCATCAGTTTTACACTTCATCAATTGGGCATTTCTAAAATTTCCACCATATTTTCACCCATCTTCTGAGATTTCTAACCATATAATTTTTTTTTTAAATTTGAGCAATAATAACATATTTTCTAGAATTTCTTTTGTCGGTGTCTCCATAGTTCTCAGAGACATATGTGTACCATTTTTTTAATAAATTTTGATCTACTTACCCAAATTAAAAAAAAAAACTTTATATATTACTGTAGTGCACTTGATTCTTTGCAATTTAAAAAAAACAAAATTGTATTTTCGATTGTTTTGGTGCAAGTTATGCTTCACGCACGAACAGGTACCTGATTTTTCAGGATGTGCTCGATTTGAAAAAATCATAAAAAAATACTCAACAAAAAATTACAAAAAAATACACAACTTATAGTGCTCACTCTTAACTATCTTTCTACCAAAGGATTTGTCAAACTACTAAATCTAACTATGACTTTTTTGATGTGCACGACAGACACTATGTTATGTTTTTCAGAAAAAATCAAGATCTATTTTTCATGCATGAAAGATTTGACCCCCTTAATCTTATCCAATTTCAAAAAAAATTAGTAGTTTGGAAACTAGATTTAGAGTACTACAAACTTTGTTCTTTGAGTATCTTCATATCTTGAGTGGATGACTCTCAACTTTCTCCTCCAAGTTCAGGTTTACCTGATTTAAAGAAAAAAGTGTCCACTTATACCCCCCTTTTTGCACACCATCTTTGTGCACTTACTCCTAAGATTGATTGCAATAAATATATAATAAAATTAAAGGACGACAACCTTGTGTGCGGCAAGGTCAACTCATAGAGTATTTCATATATATTCAATCAACCTATATTTCTAATCATGTAACATTCTCTCTAGAGTTTTGTCATATTAGATAAGATGTTATAATTTGAACATGGATTGATCTTAGCTTGCTAGCATGTGAATCGATTATTAAATGAAGGGAGTTGCACAACTATTGATTAGAATTACAATTTTTGAGAGATAGAAATCAATGGATAATCTAAAAGTCAAATTCCTAGTACCTGCAACTAAAATAGGCTTGATGAATGCAAAATAATAAAGTTGTTGAATAAACTCTAGTAATATTTAGATAAGGAGTTGGGATTTTTTTAGATTGGGATGGAGATTAGAATAAGGGGATGATATATTTAAGGTTGGTTGAGAGAGTTAGATTTTAACTTTGGAAGAGGATGAAGATTAAGATGATGAATTAGAAATAGATTGATGATAAGAAGAATATGAATTAAGATTTAATTTAGAAGATGAAATCAGATTTGGGATTAAAAGGGGATGAATCAGACCAAGATATGTGGATGAATAAAAGAATAATAAGTCAAAATTAAAAAGATGAAGGAATGGTTGGATTTTGGATGGGTTATAATTTTAATTTTAGGATGGAGGATTGGTTTGGAGATCTTTAGTGAGGTTTGGATCGATGGAGAATTAGATTAGAGGTATGAATAGGATACTTGGAGGAAAAGATTAGATGATGGATTCAATGTTTTTTTGTTGGATTAAGGGAGTGGACTTAAAAACATAACAAACAAACAAATTTGATTGAGGTAGATTTGTATTGATAGGTAGCACCGTTTTGAACAAGAAAATACATAAAGAAATTATTAAATCCTATAATTATTCAAGTAGGATTGTTAATTTCATATGGGCCCACATAATAAAATACCTTGAAAGATAGTGCAAGTCAACTACCTTTCAAGAGTTGATAGGTAAGGATATAATGGCACATGTGCTCACCTTATCTCTTTGCCTGGAGGTCATCAATGTTTTTACAAAGAGTTTCTATCTTTACTCAAGGAGGTAAATGGAAAGTAACTTCAATCTTGATATTGAAACTTGCACCAAACTAAGAAATTACCAAAAGGTCATAAACTAGGATGACTAAAATTGATAGAGACTTCTCTAAAAAACTCAAGGGTATGTGAGACCAATCCATAGATTAAAAAAAATCATGGGGGTTTCACTGGCTAGGCAATATTATATCACATGCATTCATATTGGGGGGTTTAATATCCCAAAAATGAGGGTGCAATATATTTCCTATCAGTGAAAATAGGGGGGTTTTTAATTCCAGCTATGAAAAATACAATATTTGGTGAAAATATGGGGGCTTTTAATTCATGATGTGTATTGGGAGAGGGTTCCAAAAAAGGAGTTTAGGGCATTATTTTTTTCAAAATAGGGGGGTCTTTTAGTATGCCATGAATGCACGTGCTATAACCCAGGTTAACTAATTGAAACCCCCATCAAAAAAATACCAAATATCTAGGAGGATGGGGTAACCCACTCTCCATTTTCACTCACCCAAGGTAAAAATTCTTGGGTGCTTAGCCAAGATTGACAAGATTCTTCTTCCAAGATGGGGGTGTATTTTGATCAGCCCCTCTCTTTATACTCCACTAGAACTTAGGATTTGAGGTCATACTCTAAGGTGATGAAATCTCTAGGTATGCCCTAGAAAAGGAATTATCCAAGTGTTTTTGTTCAACCAAAGTTGCACAAATCATAAGGCAAGAGTATACACATGTTGGGTTCCTTAGGATACAATGATGAAAATAGAAAATAAAGAGATCAATCAAGGGTGTGAGGAGGGAACATACACTTATGGAGGCCTCACAAATATGGCATACAATGATCAATTCCCCTTAAGAAATTAAAATTTACCTAAATTAGTGGAAAAAAGAATGCCTTATATATGCATATTAACAAGAAGGATATTAGTAGTTTATGATTTTTAATCTTTGATAATCAATTTCAAGATGCATAAAAGGGGTTATATGTTAAAATGATCAAAGAAAATAATTGTTAGCCTTGAGATAACCATAAAAATTTGGATCTTTTTGTGGTGTGCATTAGGTTATTTGGCTCAATAATAGGAGTATAGGGAGATGTTTCTGACCCCTTCCTAACAAAATGAAAAGGTGAAGCCCTCACAAAAAAAAAATTATCAATAAAAGTGCTAAAAGATAGGCTGCAATACTAAATAGCACATGAGCTAAAATAGGATGAGTGCTAAAAAACATAGGCACTAAATATAGGGCTAAAGTGTTAAAACAAAAATCAATGAAAGTGTTAAACTATAGAGCACAAGATGTAAACTATGCATCTACTAAAACTATATAGTAAAAGTGCTAAAATAATAATGTTTCTACTGAGTGGATGTGCTAATTCATAGAGCGAAAGTGTTGATCTATGCAGGTGTTGATATACAGGCACATGAGGTAAATCCAATTATTTTACAAGAAAAAGGTTCATATTCCCAATGTGTTGGCTAAAGTGGGATTAGGTCCTAGTCACTTGGTCTCGCTTTTCCTGTCCCCACATTAGATTTAATTATAGTTAATTAAATGTAAAACGTTCAATTCTAGGTTAAGCTCTCAAAAATGTGTTTACTTCCTACATTCGGGATGAAATCCACCCTAAGTCGTTGATCTGTGCTCATCCAACGGACGATGGTATTTGTTGTCATTTGTCATGGGTCCCAGGACTTTTGCCATTTTTCGGCCACATCACCAGACACGAGTTACTTTCCCCGACTATTTTTGAATTCTTTTTAATCCTTTTCAACTTCCACCCGAAATAGAGCTTTTTAGACTTAATTATAGTTAATTAAATGTAAAACATTCAATTTTGGGCGAAGTTCTAAAAAATGTGTTTACTTCCCACATTCGGGCCAAAATCCACCCTAAGCCATTGATATGTGCTCGTCCAACAGAATGAATGATGGTATATGTTGTTAGTTGTCGTGGGTCCCAGAACTTTTGTCATTTTTTAGCCACGTCAACATACACGAGTCACTTTTCAGGAATGTTTTTGAAGACATTTTAATCCTTGACAACTTCTGCCCGAAATAGAGCTTATTATAGTTAATTAAGTATACAATTACAAATTTAGAATTTAACTATACTTAATTAAATGTTTATCATTTATGGAAGTCTTCTAGTATAATTTTGCAAAAAATATTTATCGTTCCCACATTTAGCCCGAAATACACCTTACGTTGTTGATTTGTTCTCATCCAACGGACGACGATATCCTTTATCAGTTGTCATGGGTCCCATTATAGATAGGATTTTTTCCACCCAAACACCATGTCACCTGACACTTCATCATCCCATGGGCCATAACCTTTCTTTTGTGTCGGTGTTCAATGACATGTGTTTCTGGTGTAAGTTGGAAAAAAAAATAGAGATCCCACATTCGGCCCGAAATACACCTTAAGTCGTTGATCTATGCGCATCCAATAGACGCCAGTATCTATTGTCAGTTGTCGTCTATCTCATTAAAAATTGGATTTAAATATGAGTTAACTGAATTAAATTTATAATTTAAATATGTAATTTCAAAACTTGCATGATATGTCATTTTTTTTATCGATAATTTTTGTATTGTATTACTTGGAAATAAAATATTTCAAATATGCAAGTATAGATGGTATAGTAAAACCACCAAAGTTCTGCCACCATAAAAAACACCCCCAAGGGCCAAAACTACCATTCCCAACAAAAAATAAAACCCTACTACATGCAGAAATCCCAAAATTCCAATTTGGCGTACCAAAATTGTTAGCAGACATCCCCTCATACATACAAAGTTGGGGAGAAAATGGACATGGAACAAAAAGATACAAACAAACAATACCAAACACCACTAGCCATAGCAAGATTAACCCAGAAACAACGTGTACTTCGAGTCATCATAGAATTCTAAGAGTCGCTTCATTGCTTGGGTAGTCTTGGGTCTCAGCCGTAACTCTCGACCCACCTCTGCTTGTGTCACTTCATGAAGGACCCTTAAAACTTCGTCAGACTGCATCAACCTTGTGAACATTTTGAAGGCCTACCACCCACACCGAGCAAGAGCTCTGCATCTTGCCTTCCAATCATCATCATCCCATCGAATGAGTGGTAGCGGTGCCATTGGATCATCCACCCTTTCCTCAGGAACAATGCCCACCTTCAGGACCACACGAGAACACACACTATCCAAATTTAATAGGTAGTTTGAATCAATTACAACTCTCAAGGCATTTTTTACCATGTCCACCTCGTCCTCAAACTGGAAACCCCAAGCAGCAATCAATGAATATGCCTCCATGTTTGTCCTATAGCGATGACCTTATGGATGATTTCCTCTCCCAATAGCATTTTCACACTCTCGTACAACCGCTCATCCTTAAACAAGAACAAACCTTTTTGCCTCCAGTCCATAAATCATCTGAGAAATGGGACTAATTTCTTATCAGTATAGAAGGAGAAATTGGCTTACAAGTTGCTTAAGAAACCCAAGACAATGCTACAAGTGTAGACTATATGATACCAAGAAAATGGAAATCCAACTACACTCCATGACCCTTCAACTTCTAATCCACCCAAGCTTTAAACACCTCACACTCAATTCTAATTTCTGACATCCAACGGTGGTGACCATTGGTATTAATCACAAACTTTACCATCATTCATCTACATGTACTAGTTCATCCACATAATTCATCTACACAAGTTGGCATTAAAGTCGCCTAAAGGCTAAATGTTAACCATTCACTTTCAGTGATGTGCGTACCATAAGGCAATATCACTGCATATCCATTGTTAGTTCCTATGGGTCCCATTATACATATGATTTTTGCCACCCATAAGCCACGTCACCTGACACTTCATCATCATATGGGCCATAGCCTTTATTTCATGTCGGTGTTCAATGACATGTTTTTTCGGTGTTCAACGTCCATGTACCTAGTTAGTTGGACTTTTTTTATATTGAAATTATGCAGAAAAAATTACAAGTTAGATGGACTTTTAATTGACTTGTTTTTCGCGAGATAAACATCTTTTTTTTATATATTTAATAATCAATGTACAAATAATTAATGAAATGAACTGGAATTTTATTTTTATATTAAATATAGAGGAAGAAACATTACATAAAAAAGATCACAGTATTAAATTTATTTCCATTGTTTAACAAAATATTGAAATAACGTAGCTCACAGACAAAAAAATACGTAGCTCATAGACATTGCGATCCTTATTGGATGCTATCACTTGCAGCCAATCCTTGACATTATGTTTTTTCAAATACTTCTTTGTCAAGCACTTCAAATATCTTTTAGAAAAGGTCATCTCAGAAGTGAAATTGAGTTTGTTCTTTAACTTAAGAGAAGAAATTAGAATAGACCTGCTATTTTTTATGGTGAAAATTAAATCTTATATCTACACAAATTAATAACTATTTTAGCTATTTCAAAACATAATGATTATGCTAAGTATCCTGCCATGGCATGATGGCAGCAACAAATAATAAAATGAAATAGAAAGCATTTTTTATATCCATAAGAGGTAAAACTAAAATGAACAGGAATTTGCAAAATTATCATTAATATATATGTTTTGCAAATTTACAATTTTTACATAGCCAAAATGAGTAGGTTACAAGAAAATAGCCAAAAAAAAACTACTAGGGGGTCTGGGCCAGGCCATAGGTAGTGGACACATTCATGGTTTACCCTAAGAATATTTCCCTCTCCTATGTATAATTATTCAGACATTATAAGCTATGAGAATTCTTCAAGTCATTTGTAGTCTGGAAATTCATCCAAGAGAAACCATTTTCGGAGAAATTCCCTACAAATCTGCACCCATTTCTTATGACACGTCAATTACTCTGTATTCAAGTTCAAAAGAAAAGGTTGTCTGGCCACTGTTTGTTCAGGGAGGAGAAGCTTGGTTAATTAATTTGCCCAAGGGCTCCCCACCCCTACTTCTGCAAAGACGACAATAGTAACGTCGTCTCCAAGGAAGTCTTCTTTAAACACCTTTAACAACAACATCATATCCACCTTGTCTCCTCCGAGGTACAAAAGAGACACCAAGAACCAGGACGTAACGTCTATATTAACACGAAATCTATTTTCATTTCACATAAACTCTCTACCCAACACCATCCTCACAGCCTCATTAGTGAACATCCCAACCTCCTTACAGACTGATTGGAGGGTTGGGTCTCTAACGGAGCCCAAAAAGGCCCTCTAGTCCTCCGCAAACATGCTTCTCAAGCGAATAGGAGTGTCCATCTTGAGAAATCAGAATACCAAATTATACAACCTGATAGACCTAAACAAGAGGCAGACTTTAACTACTGTGAGCTCCAATGATTTATCTACCAAAGGCTAATTGAAGATGAAAGAAGTAGATATCATCTATAAATAGCTGAAGCTCTTGATTGTAATAATTCATTCTCTAACCATAATAATTCCTTTAATTTTTTTTAAATCTTTCATATATCTTTGCAAATCTTTCCCATAATTGCATTATTTCACTAGTGTGCGAAATTGGGAATATCTCTAAACCAGTACCAAATACCATATTGGAAGTCGTGCTAAAGTCATGGGGGGAGAGTTGATTATAGTTAGTGACAAGACATATATTAAATGACCAACATTATCGACCATGACATTTGATATGTGTCTATTGAATCCAATTCGATTCTGGGCACT
Organism: Cryptomeria japonica; assembly: GCF_030272615.1. Lineage (NCBI taxonomy): Eukaryota > Viridiplantae > Streptophyta > Pinopsida > Cupressales > Cupressaceae > Cryptomeria > Cryptomeria japonica. The sequence goes on along the minus strand of NC_081409.1, from coordinate 713,931,236 downwards.
TTCTAGAGAACTACGTTCTTTTCAGAAATCTGGGCCAAAATAAAAATTCAGTCATTAATCTATGATCATCGAATAGTTTAAAATCATTGATGGATTTTAGGTACATGTGATGTCGGACGTGTCAATGAGGTAGCTCTTATCGATACATCGTGCAGAGTCCAAACTCAATGTGATGTGATGTGTCTTGTCTATTAATGGCAATGAATTGATGAAATCGCCAATAAAATATATATTTTTCCATAAATAACGAAATATTTGCCAAACAAATTAAATAATTTTCAAACAGTGGATAAAAATCGCGAATACACTTAAATAATTTTTCCTTCGGAGTAAAAATTATCGCCCACATACTTATATATTTGTTCCTTTAAACGAAAAACATTTGCCTCCTACAATATATATTTTTCCCACAGAACAAGGTATTATTTGCCAAAATTTTATGGAATTTTCATACCCTAGAAAAAATTGCCAATACAAATTAATTTTTTTTACTACTTTGAAATTTTTTTTGCCATCAATATGAAAATTTCCCCCACAAAATAACACCTGATTCGCCAAGGTTTTACACTTTTGCCAGGGGGTGCTTTCTTAAAGTTATCCCTAATTTTGATCATCCATGCTTACCTTATACTTATGTTGTCATTTACTTCACCTATCAATCCTCATCACAACATCATGTTGTTTCTATAAACAACCACATTGCACCCATTCAAAACTCATCTGAAGGAGAAAATTGAGTGACAGGGGTGCATCACTTTAGCTCAATCCATAGGATAAGAAGGTAAAAAGCTCTGGTAAAATAAATTACTTGTTTTATTTATGTTTTCATGTCTTTTATATTTTTTTCATCTTCATTTTGACACATCCAACGATACCCACATCCCTAAATGCTAACCAAAAATTTAAATTTTGTGTAAAATTTTGCATCATAGGAAATGGTTTAGTGCATATGCCCTGTCTTTTAGCACTATACTACAACATCAAAAATTGAATGACTAGTTTTTCACCTACACTACATTATCAACACCTACATTATTAGTTTAGTGCCTACACACTTTATCACTTTTACCCTATAGATTAAAGTGCCTATGTTTGTAGTCTATTTTCACATTTTATTTTTCATCTTTTTTGTGTTTTTATTTATTTTTCAGCATTGATTTTCTTGGGTTTTAGCTAATCTACTAGTAATTTTTATTTTATGTTTGTTCACTTTATATTTTTGTAGAGAACCAAGTGGAAACCAAATGCCTTCTACTCTAGGACCTAGACTACCACCTTCAAAACCCATTTTTTCCACAATGTTTGCCCCTTTGCTATATTTTTCTTTCATGGACTCATTGACTCCACCAAATATTGCAGGGATTGTAGTAGTTGTTGGAGTGACCTCAACCTCATACTCATTTTCACCATCACTCCTGACATATGTTGTTGTGGGATGCTCCATATTCCATAATTTTCTAAACTCTTCATCCTCATCGATGGACTCAAATTTTGCACTAGTCTTTGGTTCACGAAGATTCTTCCTCATAGTCGAAAAATCATTTATTTTGGTTTGAGTGCAACAAATGTCTTTACATTCTTGCAGTATTGTTTTGGGAATAGATTTGTTAGATAGATTAGCAATTTTTTGGTAGAAATTGTAGGACCTCCTATTTTGGATGACCTGCTCTATTGTCCTCTATGTGTGCAATGCCATAATTTGTGATGACAATTCTTCTATTGAAATGTTATTATCAGTGGCAATTTTCCCCATCTCTTTTTTTACCTCATCCAAAGAGTCCATGTTTCTAAGCTTGTCTAGAAATGGTTTACTTTCATGTTGACATATCGTTGAAGAGTTCCCATTTTTCTTAAGCCTTGCTTGAACTACACTAATTGGATCATACTTCTAGAGACCCTCATCACCAAAGCAAAATACTGTCAAAAAATCATGTGCCATATTGAATGCTTTTCTCTCAAATGTGAATCCTCCACATGAGAAATACAAGGGAGGAAATATGGTCTTCTTTTGCTGGCCATGAAAGTGCATATCTGTTCTCTCCAACTGTTGTACATATTCCAATGCAAATACCCTCTCTGTCACATGTATTATAAGTATGTAGGGTTTTATTGATGATCTATAGAACCTTAACACAATAGATTCTTCCATGAACAACCAGTCAACCAATTGTATTTGACTTTCGAGTTGAATGCAATCTCTACAAGACACAGACAATCTATGATGGTATGATAAAAGAATAAGTATCTGGTAGAATACTGAGAGGGGGGGTGAATCAATATACTAAAAAACTGATACAAACTTCCCAATATCAAATTCAAACTCACAAAGTAAACTTTCACTATCAAGATCAATACTCAACATCAACTGGTTAACTGTTATAACAAGTTAACAGTAAACAACCTCAATCTTGTAAAAATCAAAATGCTTAATCATATCTCAACATATTCAATCTCTCAATGCTCCCAGTTATCATTCCTTATCAAAATAGTTAAGTAGTCAATCAAATCAATAAATAAGATCATGACCATAAAAACATTCACCACTTGACACAAATGTTTATACGTGGAAAACCCAAATAGGTAAAAACCACGGTGAGATGAGACTCACAAGGATAGCTATCTGAACTCTTATGAAGTTTTCCCTATTAGGAGCCAAGCCTATTAAAGCTTTTACAATAAGTCTTGTTAAGAACTGATTCTATTAGGAATCACCCAGTTAAGGGATTTACAAAATGCCTTGATAAAAAGCACAATACCTTGTTAGGAGTAACCTTGATAGAGGGTTTGAGAATCCAAGCTAATGGACCACCATGTTAGATGATTTAAGAATTAACCAAGCTTATTAGAGCTTACCCGATTAGGGGATTTCAATTCTACTGTAATTGTTAGAAAACAACAAGTTTTATGATCTGTTTGAATAGCACTACATTTGCTTGATTAGATCCTTTTAAGCTTCAATCTGCTTCTACACAAACTACAGATCCATTCTCTGGTTAGGCAACCACACACTCAATTGGTTTCAGCCAATACTTTGCCAACACTTTTACAAACAACCTCATCGACCTTAAATACAAATCAATTAGGTCAGTAACACAACAAAAACCTAATTCTCTCATAGAGATTACAAACAAGTTGGTTCAATCTTGACCATTAGAAATCATAACAATCTCTTCACATTCTTCAAGAAAATTACAATCGCTCCATGATCACCGCTTCATCAGACTTTGTAACTCATCAAGTGCTATGCATTAGATGTAATCCACTTTTCTCATTCCCTAAACAATAAAACAAACGAACAAACGTGCCAAAAACAATATGAACTAATCCTCATTCAATGATCACATGTGTCACCATCATTACCGCTTATCAATAGATCTTAAACTAACAAACTTGATCAGTTAGGTTTTAACAAAAAACAATTGGTAGGGTTTACTGGTTACATTGCATAGAAAAGGTTTTAACCTTATACACCGATTTACCGGTTCAACTCACAAACTAACATACTAGTTTACAACATATTCCTCAAATCTCTTCCTGTCGATTACAAGCCAATATCAATAATAACAACAATATCAGCAATATCATAAATACCATTATCGGTTCAATTGACATCAATGACAACATAACATATCATTAATCCAATCTTCATGCAAATGCCAACAATCTCCCCCTTTGGCATTGATGGCAATACAAATATCAATGCCTCTGGTTGTTGTTGTGATTGGTGAATAGGAATCTTGGTTTATATTACCAAGTATTCACCATGCTCTGTTTGTCTTCAGCCTGTTGTTGGTTTCCCTTTGCTAGTCACATAATTCTTCTCCTTAATCACATAATTCTTCTCCCCCTTTGACAGCAATGCCAAATTGAAATTAAAATATGTAATATCAAAATTTTCATTGTGCATCAATAACATACTGCAACTTGATGCTCCCCCTGTGGAATACATCCACTTCTTCATCAATCCATGTAAAAGTTTACAAGTAATTCAGGGACTGATGCAATCAGCATCATGCTCAACTAACTTCATTAAGAGGGACAACCCCTAACTGACTTCTAAGATACTCAAAAGTAGTCTTAGGTAGAGGTTTGGTAAAGATATTTGCAAGCTGCTCCTGGGTAGAAACATGCTCTAAGATAACATCTTTACTTTGAACTTTTTCCCTCAAAAAGTGATACTTCAATTCAATGTGCTTGGTGCGAGCGTGCAAAATGGGATTCTTAGAAATATTAATGGCACTTGTATTATCACATAAAATATTTATAGATTATGAGATCTTCATCTTGAAACCTTCCAAAATGTGCCTCATCCAAATAGCTTGTGTGCAATTTATATAAGTTGCCACATACTCAGCTTCAGCAGTAGATTATGAAGTACAACTATGCTTCTTACTACTCCATGAAACTAGCCTTCCTCCTAGAAAGAATTCTCCACCGGTAGTACTTTTCCGATCATCAATATTTACTGCCCAATCAGCATCAGTGTATGCCTTCAAATCAAATTTTCCTCCATATGGATACCATAATCCATAGTCAACTGTACCTTTTAGATATCTAAAAATTCTCTTTGTTGCTATCAAGTGTGCTTCCTTTGGATTCTTCTGAAATCTTGCAACTATACCAACCGCATGGGCAATATTCGGTCTGCTGTGAATAACATAGTGCAATTTTCTAATCATTGACCTATATTCCTTTTCATCAACAGACTTAGATGCATCCTCCTTGGACAATTTACAACCTGTAACCATTGGTGTTCCAACTGGTTTACAGTCACTCATGCCAAAAGTCTTCAAAACCTCTTTCACATACTTAGATTGAGTAATGAAAATACCATTCTTCATTTGTTGTATTTGCAAGCCTATGAAAAAAATTATTTCCCCTACTAAAGACATTTCAAATTCATTTTTTATTTCATTTGCAAAACTAATGCTCATGACATCATTACCTCAAAAAATAATATCATCAACAAATACTACACTGACTAGTATTTCATCTCCTTCAGACTTGAGATAAATATTACTAGCATCACTAGTTCTTGCAAAGCCTATCTTCATCAGATGTGTATGAAGTCATTCATACCATTCTCTGGGTGCCTACTTTAATCCATACAAAGTTTTATGCAATCTACAAACCATGTCTTTCTCATTTGTCAATGCATAACCATCAGGCTACTCTATATATACCTCTTCTTCCAATATCCCATTCAAAAATGCAGACTTAACATCCATCTAGTATACCTTTAACTTCTTATGGGCTGAAAATGCAAGTAAAGTTCTGACACCTTCCAATCTTGCTACTAGTGCAAAAGTTTTGCCATAATCTTCTCCTTCTTCGTGAGCATAACCCTTGCAAACTAATCTTGCCTAACTACAACACCATCTTCATTTAACTTGTTTCTAAATACCCATTTAGTACTTGTAACATTATTGTTTACCAGTCAGGGTACCAAGGTCCAAGTGTTGTTCTTCTCAATTTGATCCAATTCCTCCTCCATAGCTTTAACCCAATAATCATCACCAAATGACTCCTTAGCACTTCTAGTTTCAATGGTGGAGATCATGCAAAGTTCTCTCTTATTTTCCTTCTAGTTAGTACTCCAGCATCCTTATCCCCAATAATTTGCTCAGGACTGTGGTTAAGTCTTACATACCTAGGAATAACATGATCATTCTCTTTAGGTTCAGCTTCTTCATTATAATCTTCTTCTGAATTTATTTGTTCCAGTTGAACAAGTACATCAGGATTTGCTTACCAGTTTCTGATTTAACAGTTTCAGGTTCCAAAAGCAAAATGCAAGGATCTTCATCCTTTTTCTCTGAACTGGTTCCATATGAGACTTTAGGACATTCATCTACACGAACATCAACACTCTCAACAATTCTTTGTGTCCGATTGTTGAAGCATTTATAAGCCTTACTCTTGGTGGAATAGCCAAGAAATATGCCTTCATCACTCTTAGCTTCAAACTTGCTTATGTAATCACCTCTTTTAATAAAACACTTGATACCAAATATCTTAAACTAACTAACATCAAGTGACCTCCCATACCAATATTCATAAGGAGTCTTGTCCTTACCTCTTTTCATCAAAACTCGGTTCATTGTGTAGACAATTGTACTTACAGCTTCTTTCCAAAATGTTTTCGCTACACTTCCTTGTATCAACATTGTCCTAGTAGCTTCAACCACTAATCGGTTTTTCCTCTCTACTATACCATTCTATTGTGGTGTCCTTGGTGCAGAAAGTTGTTGCTTGATACCATTCTCATCAAAATAATTACTGAATTCCTCAAAAGTAAATTTATTGCCTTGATCTATTCTCAAACATTTTATCTTTTTTCCACTCTCTTTCTCAAGTAAGTGTAATGCCCCGCTAGGAAACCCCTAAGGGTTTAAGTTAAAAACACTCAATTAGAGTGTAATTTTTTTTTTTTTAAAGTAATAATTAAGAGCGTTAATGAAAAGTTACAATATTAAGATAGATTGAAGTTATCTCAAAGTTATCTCAAACTAGATAACACAGCGGAAGGCTAAAACGGTCCTAAGGAGTTTCCCAACGCGATTACATAAGCTTACACCTAACTCAACTTTCGTCATTAGATCCATTAAACTGGATATCTTAATTGCGGGATAATGCTTAAGACATGATTATATATATGTGTTCAAAGATATGACACCTTGGAATTTTAGGAAGCGTTCATTTACTTTGGTTGGTTAGGAGGCCATCGAGAGGTTAATTACTCATTGTGCTTTAATTCATAATTTCATTAGGAGGCCTCCCAATAGGTTCAAGCATTTTAAATACAACAAAGTTCATTCATTAGATTTTTTTTTAAGATAACCATCCACACTTGACGTCATCCTTTAATGCTATAAATATGCCTAACGAGATTCATTCGTTTAGGGTTAAACCACGATTAGTAAAACGAGGATTCCATCATTTGATTTTAAAATATTCACCCACACTTGATATATATTTCTTAAATATTAAAAGGTATGGTTAATAAGAAGAATCGCTCCTTAAGGATTAACTACAATTAATAGAGTGAGGTCCCTTCATTTGATTTCGTGCATAGCCAACTGATGAGTTGAAGTTCTTTTATGAAAGGTATAATGTGAGTAGCCATGGAATTCATTTGAAGTTTTAATAATGCAAGTAAATGGACTAATTTCATTAAGATGGATACGCATTAGGACACACGAGAGCATCCTTTAAATTAAAGTATCGTTAACTAGATGACATTCATCATTTCAAGATTAGAATAATTAAGATCATAGTGACATTCTTCTATTAGGATTAAAATACAATTATCTGATTTCATATCACTCTTTTTTTTTGTTAAATGAAGATAATATGAGGGAGATTCTTTTACTAGATTTAATGTATCAACAACTAATTGAATTCCCTTCCTTTTCAGTTCATCTTTGGCAATCATAAAGAAATTCATTTGTTGGGGTTATAATTATGGAAGACTAGTTGAGTTTCACCAATTATCGAGTTAATTTCGGTAAGGTTAATTTGTTAAGATTAAAACGTAATTGACCAAACAACTATATCCAATATAATGAAACATAATTAACATGACGTTTCCCATTTACTAAGGTAAAAAGGTAAGTATCTATATGAGGTTCATCCTTGAAATTTCACTTAGAATTTATAACATTAATTCAACTTTGTTTCCCATTTCTCATTCGTCCCATTTATATACTTAATAGCAAGTTAATCCAATAATGTAATCTAGCAAGATTCTTTCCACTATTCTTAGTTAACATATTTTAAATACTTTGCCATTATCATAATTTACAATGTCTTATGAATCTAATTTACTACATTCCTCACGATGTCTGATTTTGTGCATTTGATTTAAACTCGTTAAATTTCCACCATACACTTATACAAGAATATAACCATCCATGATAATTTAAAATATAAAACAAAGTAAGCTAAAAACATCGCATAACACAGATGTGATCTCGGAGTTCACCCCTAAAGGGCTACATCTCCGGGTCTGCTCAACTGCAAGACCCCTCTGGCATTTAATATAGTTAAGGTTAAATATTTACATGTCTTTACAACTCTGCCCTTTAGGCGAACACATACACCATTCAACATCTACCTCGATGGATTATTACATAGTGATCCCTTTTAAAAGCGGGTCAAATTGAATCATAACAAAAGAAAACAACCAAACCTAGATTCTATTGTTTGACGGTAGCCTAACTAGGGGCTTGACCGACTTATAACCAAAACTAGCATATCAAGTCTCACTATAAACTAACCAATTTTATTACAGCAATTTAAACTGCAAGGACATCATCCGGAAGAGGTATTCGTTTTTTTTCCATATCATTTCTATCCATTAATGTCGATCAAGTTTATGGTTTTATTAGATTAACTTTTATTTAAAACTTCACATTAATCCATCATTAATACTTAACCCAGGTTAAAAATGTGTAATACCCGAGCATGACATAAATCAAAGAAATCAATAACCATAAATGAAGTAAAAATTTACCAAGTGAAGGTTACCTAAATCCAAATATTATTTGCTAATCTGGAATTAAATAATATAATGGAAAGCTGAATTTAATATTAGATAATATAAAAGCGAATTGTATTTAAAACTTCTTAACTAAATTTAACTCCTCTCATTAATTTAACTTCACTTATTAATTTATACATAATGATAAAAAAAACTGTCAATTAATATATAATAAAAATCAAATCAAATCAAAATAAAAAAAATTTCAAAATAAAAAAAAAGGAGGGAAGACCACGTGGGCCCTCCCCCTTTGGCAGCCCAAGCTACCATTGGTAGCGCTGCTACCAAATGGTAGCAGGGCGCTACCTTTGGTAGCAGTTCGCTACCTCTGGTAGCGCTGCTACCAACTGGTAGCAGCTACCATGGGGGTTGCATACTATTTTTTTTTTTTTAATTTTTTTTTTGTTTGAAATTTATTTTGTTACAGCAAATAGAAACACAGTTTTTTTAAAAGAAAATAATCAAATCCTCTGTGCACCCACACAGCTAGAGACAGGGAAAAAGAAGAACAAGTTCCAGCAACCCCTCTCCATTTTTATATACAAATATTTTTTTTTTTCATAACTAAATAGAATATGTAAGCAATACAAAAGATATATGAATATCTCTCCAGAACAACAGCCTGAAAACACAAAACTTAAAGTATTTTCTAGCTACCCCATTTTTTGAAAAGAAACAGTCACAGTCACAGCCATTTCTCCCTTTTTCTTTTCTCTCTTTTTTTTTTTCTTCCAAAATGATATAGATTTCAAAAAAAAGAAATAAAAATAGAAGGGTCTTGAAGAAAAATCACCAAATCCCACACCATGCTTGCAATCCATTTCCACACAAAGATTCAACAAGAGTTAAGCTCTACCCTTTTTTTTCTACAATGGAACTTACTCACAACATCAATGGGCAATCTGAAAAAACAATGTTGCAAGAAAGAAAAATACAAAAACCCCATTTTAATCAAGCTAATGATCAGATTCTTACCTCAACAAGCTTTCCTGGAAAGATTTTGATGATGAGCCCCCAAATCTGCTGCTCTAAAACTCCATCCTTCTCCAAAATTCCCAATCTCTCTTCCAAAAACCATGTTTTCCAAAAAAAATGACCAAAAGCCCAACATCCCCAAAAACATTTCCCAACTAGTTTAAAAATGAGAAACCCTATTTTTGCCCTAATTTTCAATTTCGAAATTAGGCATTTATTTTTTAAAATAAAATGAGTGAAAATAAAAATGGAAGTCATTCATTTACATTATTTAATACATCTTATTCGCTTTCCTTATCAAAATTAAAATGCTTCTATTTCTTATTGCGTTTTTAAATTTTAATTTCTCAATATAAATTTTAGGCCTACTTATTTCGAAACTATTGACCAGGGTAAGGCATTTGATTAATTTAATTTTCTAAAAATCAAACTTTTATACTATATCGACTTTACAAGAAAAAAGGAAATAATTTCGTTTAAATAATAATAATTTACCCCTTTTTCTTCCAAAATGCGGAAAATGAGTAATTTATTTCTATCTCCCAAATGACTTTAAATTTTTCCTTTCTAAAACGCATAACTCATTAAATTCATTATTTTAAAATTAGCTATTAAATTAACTCGCTATAACATAATAAAGTGACATTTTTAAATAAATGACTAATCTAATGCAAGAGTTTTATTTATTCTAATTTCTCAACTACAAATACGTAAATGTTACAAATGCGTAAATGAGCACACTAACCCCAGTTAAATACCTTAAGCTTGCTACAATAATAATTTAAAGCAATCTCTTAACTTAATGATTAATCATTTAAAAGAAGCTACCCATTTAAATTTCTAAATTACTAATGTGCACGTCTACTTATAAATTTGAATTTAATACCTAGAACAACAAACTCCACTTACCTCGTGCAAGGCATGCAAAACGAAGAAGTCCTCCAAATCTCTCGACATGCATCCCAATGAAAAGCAAGCCCCACGAATCCACACACGATGCTCACCTAACCATGGATAAGACAAGACGAGAGTTATATGACCACCAAATCCGAATTCTAAAGATGAAAGAGGCATACTCAACCTTGCAAATCCCAAAGGAGATGAACCTTGCCCTAAGCGATGTTGTACCTGCAATCTCCTGCACCCATGAATTCATACAAGCATGCATATACATATACATATTCAATGAAGGCGTTAGCTCAAGATTTATCACAAGGGTTAGGAACAATTACATTTACACGAGAATCGATGCAAAAGCACAATAATAAGTATGCACAGTTATTAATATTATCTAAACTACACATTTCACCATGGTTAACCTACCTTTCAAGAATGCCACATAGGAAGTCAATCATGGTCAAACGGGTTTTACAAATCTAACTAGGGTATGGGCATTACAGTAAAGCCCTGAATGCCTTGAATTTACCAAAAGCTTCATTCTTATCCTTCAGGAATGTGACCCACATCATCCTTGAACAATCATTAGTGAAGATCATGAAATATCTATCACCTTGAATGCTTCTTGTTCTTATTGGTCCACATAGATCTGTATAAACCAAATCTAACAAGTGCTCTATTGAGAAGGACTTGTTCTTGAAAGTTGAAGAATTCGTCTTTCCTAACTGACATTCTTTACAAAGAGCATTAACCATTTTATCTAGCTGAGGCAGACCTCTTACTGTCTTGGACTTGCTCACTTTAACAATGTTATCAAAGTTTATATGACAAAATCTCTTATGCCAAAGCCAGCTATCATCTATCTTTGCAATCAAATAGTTGCTGAATTTAGGTTTAAGATGAAATAGATTACCTCTAGTTTGTTTCCCAGTTACAATCAATTCACCTTTATTTTCAAAGATTTTGTACATATCATTTCTAAACTCCAATGGGTATCCTCTATCATTAAATTGTACCACACTCAGAAGATTGTGCTTTAGGTCTTCAACCCAATAGACATCGTCAGCACTGCTCTTCCCATTAAGAGAAATAACTCCCTTGCCTTTAACCATATAGGGTGAGTCATTGCCAAATCTGACAACACCGCCATCAAATTCCTTCAAGAAAATAAATTTGCTCCAATCACCGGTCATGTCATGTGAACAACCACTATCAATGATCCAATCATCAAATTTATCCATCTTGGACACTAGTGCCTTCTGATTTGATATCTCTTCCTTAATAGCTACAACCGCAATATCTTCACTAGCATCATCATTAGATTCTTCATCAGTAATACCACTGTCAATAGCAATAAGACAATCTCTCTTGCCTTTGCCCTTATACTTCTTGAATTTGTCTCTCTTGTATTCATTTTCACCATTAGGACAGTTAGTTGCTATGTGACCAATCTTGTTGCATGCAAAACACTTTAAAGGTAGTTTACCTCTATATTTCCCAGTGCCTCTAGGCAGACGTTTTGCCAACAATGCTTCAAGTTTCACTAAACTGCCTTCATCATCAGCATCTCTACTAGATCTAGATTCATAACCATGACAAGTATCTGTACTTTTTCTCACATATGGGTTAGAGACAAAAGCTCGGAATGCAAATTCTAATTTCTGTACACTACCATCATAGTCATTTAATTCAAAAGCAGTAAGTTTGCCAATGATAGAGTCAAGAGTTACCTTAGTTTTTTCAATGGACTTCAGCTCCTGAATAGCTGCAACTCGGATAGCATAGACCGGTAGTAGGGTTCTCAGTACCTTAATGATCATTGTGGAATATTCCACTTTCCCTCTTGCACTCTTTATTTCACCATCTCTTTTATCCTTTGACCATAGTGTTGGATATTCTCACATTTAGACATTCTCATGTCATCAAACTTTAATCTTAGGCTCTCCTCTTTATCAATCTTAACATGTTCATCACCGCTATAAATCTCTTCAAGTTTTTTCCATACTTCATATGTAGTTTAAAGACCATGAACATCTACATATTCAGCATCAGACAAGGAACTAATAATAGCCTCCAATGCTTGATGATTTTCTTGTTGTTCTTTCTTTTGATCATCAGTCAGAGTTCCAGTAGGTACAATATACTTAGTTTCTACATGATCCCAATACTAACTTCCCAGACTCTTAACATAAATATTCATTTTGTCACTCCATATCCTATAGTTATCTTTGTTGAACTTCGGACCTTCTTTCTTCATCATGATCTACAAGATCTTTTCCTCAAGTTGTTAGGCTTTTAGGTTAAAGAGGGCCTGAGATGCTCTAATACCAATTGATGGTATGATGAAAGAGTAAGTATCTGGTAGAATACTGAGAGGGGGGTGAATCAGTATACTGAAAAAATGATACAAACTTCCCAATCTTAAATTCAAACACAAAGTAAACTTTCACTATCAAGATCAATACTCAACATCAACCGGTAACTGTTATAACAACTTAATAGTAAACAACCTCAATCCTGTAAACATCAAAATGCTTAATCATATCTCAAGATATTCTATCTCTCAATGCTCCTAGTTATCATGCCTTATAAGAATAGTTAAGTAGTCAATCAAATCAACAAATAAGATCATAACCATAAAAACATTCACCACTTGACACAAATGTTTATACGTGGAAAACCCAAATAGGTAAAAGCCATTGTGAGATGAGACTCATAAGGATAGCTATCTGAACTCTTCTGAAGTTCGCCCTGTTAGGAGCCAATCCTGTTAAACCTTTTACAATAAGTCATGTTAAGAACTAATTTTGTTAGGAATCACCCGGTTAAGGGATTTACAAAATGCCTTGATAAAAAGAACAATACCCTGTTAGGAGTAACCTCAGTAGAGGGTTTGAGAATCGAAGCTAATGGACAACCTTGTTAAAGGATTTAAAAAGTAACCAAGCTTGTTAGAGCTTGCCCAGTTAGGGGATTTCAATTCTGTTGTAATTGTTAGAAAACAATAGGTTTTCAGATCTGTGTGAATAGCACTACATTTGCTTGATCAGATCCTTTTAAGCTTCAATATGCTTCTACACAAACTGCAGATCCATTCTCCGGTTAGGCAGCCACACACTCAACTAGTTTCAACCAACACTTTGCCAACACTTTTACAAACAACTTCATCGACCTTAAATACAAATCAATTAGGTTGGTAACACAACAAAAACCTAATTCTCTCATAGAGATTACAAACAAGTCGATTCAATCTTGACTGTTAGAAATCATAACAATCTCTTCACATTCTTCAAGAAAATTCCAACCGCTCCATGATCACCGCTTCATTGGACTTTGTAACTCATCACATGTTATGCATTAGATGCAATCCACTTTGCTCATTCCCTAGACAATCAAACAAATGAATAAACGTGCCAAAAACAATCTGAACTAATCCTCATTCAATGATCACATGTGTCACCATCATTACCGCTCATCATTAGATTTTAAACCAACAAACTTGATCGGTTAGGGTTTGACAAAAAACAACTGGTAGGGTTTACCGGTTACATTGCATAGAAAAGGTTTTAACCTTAGACACCAGTTTACCGGTTCAACTCACAAACTAACATACTGGGTTACAACATCTTCCTCAAAGCTCTTCCTGCCGGTTACAAGCCAATATCAATAATAACAACAATATCATAAATACCATTACTGGTTCGAATGACAACATAACATATCATTAATGCAATCTTCATGCAAATGCCAACAATCTAGGCATTGGAGTGCTTGTTATTTCATTATACATTGGTGCCAAAAAGAAGTCTACAAAATGGTTGTAGTTCTTTATGTTATCATTCATCCTTATCTTAGGTGTCCATTCATATATTGGACACTTTGTTTTGTTCTGATTCTTCTCATCAATCTTATAGTTTACAATGTGAAGATTGTTGGTCTTGGATATTGCACGATACTTGGATAGAAGAAGATAGCACATGTGGGATGAGAACCTAAATGTCTTACATGAACCTTTTTTTATCATTAGTAATTGTTTTTGCATTGATTGAACAATGTGCTCAATAAAATTATATCTTACTGGTTGACTTACACAATGGATATTAAAAATCATTTCAAGAAGGCTAGCACCCACTTCCCTATAATTTTCCAATCCCACCCAAAATGTTAGCAAGGAAATAGGATCTTGAACCCATGGAACAAAAATGTTATAATCATAAGGAGGCTTATGATTCCGATCCAACAGAGTACCACACATTATTAGAGCTTTGATAAATTAATCTCTATAACTTGGGTCAAGACTCACATTTCTCTGCCAACTTTCCTAGGTCAATGTGGACGTTTGAGTTTTGTGCTTCAAACCCTAGGTTCAACAAATGAGAAAATTCTCCCTTGGTTATGGGTAGAATTTCCTCTTTTGTATTTTTATTGACAATTACTTTTTTATCTCCATCATAATTTTTCCGCAGACCATGACAAATTCAGGGCAAGGGAATACTTTAGGTAACACCATACTTCCTAATCCAAAATCCCACGATGCAATTTTATTGTACTTTGTTTTAACATTTTGTTGAAAACAGTAAATTTTGCCTTGTTTGGATCTCCCGCCTTATTAGACAATGCATATCTAATTTCTATGATACACTTTTTACTATGGATGGTAGGGTCATAAATATCATGGTATTCGTCAGTGAAAGTTGGTGATTTAACCAGTTCTGTTAGGTATATTTTTTTATTCACTTGGCTTTTTGTTGAACTATTGCTTTCCGATTTCCCCATCATTGTTACTATTAATGGTTCTAAATAATGTTGGATACAAGCCTAGAAATGCTAACCCTCAAATTGAACCACGAGATTCAAAAAAATAAAAAATGTGGGATGTAGGTGTTCTAGATTTTACCCGAAATTTCTATTTCACTAGATTGGCGCCGACAGACTCTGTTGCATTCCTCAATCTAGTAGTTGTTTCTTAATGTACCTGGATTTACTGGTTTGTCCATGAAATGAAATATGATTATGAGTCCCTTATTTTGAAAACATTGAAAAGTTCAAAAGTAATACCTCAAGGGTGAAAATTCTAAAATCCTATTGTAATTTTATTTTTATTATTAATATCTATTCGCCATCAAAGGACAAAACATTCATTTCTTCAGTCTAAATTCTAAGGACAGTGGACACATCACCAGACACGAGTCACTTTTCTGGACTGTTTTGGAAGTCTTTTTAATCCTTTTCAACTTCCACCCAAAATAGAGCTTTTTAGACTTAATTATAGTTAATTAAATGTAAAACATTCAATTCCAAGTGAAGTTCTCACAAATGTGTTTACTTCCCATATTCGGGCTGAAATCCACCCTAAGTCGTTGTTTTGTGCTCATCCAATAGACGATGGTATCTCTTGTCAGTTGTTGTGGGCCCTAGGACTTTTGCTATTTTTCAACCATGCCAACAGACACGAGTCACTTTTCGGGAATGGTTTTGAATATTTTTTAATCCTTTACAACTTTTGCCCGAAATAGAGCTTATTATAGTTAATTAAGTATATAATTACAAATTTAGAATTTAATTATACTTAATTAACTGTTTATCGTTTATGGAATTCTTCCATTAGAAGTTTGCAAAAAATGTTTATCGTTCCCAGATTCGACCTAAAATACACCTTACGTTGTTGATCTGTGCTCATCCAACAGATGACAGTATCCTTTATCAGTTGTCATGGTTCCCATTATAGATAGGATTTTTGTCACCCAAAGGCAGCGTGACCTGATACTTCATCGTCCCATGGGCCATAACCTTTATTTCTTGTCGGTGTTCAATGACACATGTTTCTGGTGAAAGTTTGCAAAAAAAATTAGAGATCCCACATTATGCCCGAAATACACCTTAAGTCGTTGATTTGTGCTCATCCAACAGACGACAGTATCTGTTGTCAGTTGTTTTCCGTCCCATTATTAATAGGATTTAAAATTTTAAATATGAATTAAATATATAATTTAAATATGTAATTTCAAAACTTGCATGATATTTCATTTTTTTATCAATAATTTTTTTTTATAAGGTAAGTTTTATCATTGATGGGGATAGCACCCTGTATTAATACGAAAAAAGAGAGTTACATATATTTTCAGGCATATCCATGCCAGTAAGATATATAGCAGCAATCCCAAAAAACCACCCCCAAAGTTAATATTACCTAAACCTACACCTACTTATAACAACATAGACAAGAGAGTCGACTAGCCTATAGACTTATTACACATTTCCACTAAAATCCTGGTAAAGGACAACCGCATATTCACCAATGTTGATCACCTATGTAGTGGGTTATTCAGAGAACCACCAATCATCTGAGGTAGTCAACCTTCTAAAAGGGGTCATGTTTCCATTAATTACAGCACACCGGAACACCTCCCACCCATTCTCCCCAAATGTCTTCATCCGTTCACGCTCCTTGATCTTCACCTCCTTTCTTGCCATGGCTCTGATTTTGTCACTGTACATAGAACCCCCACTGTCATGATCCCTAGATTCTTTTGTTTCCTCATCAGAATCTGAAGGGAAAAAATTCTTAGGCTGGAAATATGTCTTAAGGATACTAACTTTAACCCCTTCCTCCAGGCTAAGTATTGCATTTGTAAAGTTGTCCCCGATGAATGGTTTAACAAAGCCATTAAAGAGATCGACATCATGTTCCCCTGAGTCGATAATGTCAACTAGAACCATTAGGACCACTTCACAAATAAATGCATCACACCAATGCCTATCAAAATTCAACATGATTCTAACCAACCCGCAAATAACATCATAGACCAAATCCTTCATGATGAATAAATTTCTGAGTTGTATACCCAAACTGTTTCCTCAGATAATGCAACTAATATCCCCAAAATGAGCCATCACTGTCGATAATATGCAGGATACTTCAATAGTTCCAACTGAAATCATCCATCTACAGATAGCTATTTATAGGCAAAAGCCATCATATCACCCTGCAAATTTGGGTCTCAATAATCGACCAAAACCATTATGATTTATCCACCGATCCAATCATCTGCCACTGCTCTAATTTTTAGAAGAGACCGTGGTGAAGTTTCCCACAAAACACAAACTACGACCTAGATGGAGTGGTTGTAGTTCCTCTGGAAGATATTATTTCCTGGCCGCCAGGATAAAGAGATCGCAAGCAACATGATATCATGATTCATCAATCCGGGATTGAAATGACATATGCAGTATTGATAGTCAGAGCAAGTTTCATCTGATTGCCACAAATACCCACGGATTGGACATTAATCCCAATAAAGGTTCACAATCTAACCAATTCCCTCGCGTGGAGAATGAATGATGTCTTTCCTAATCAGATTCTGAATAGCGTCTGACACATATGTTTGATTGATAATGACCTTATTGTAATTCATACCAACGCCTAAATTTGCAAGATGATCAGCAGCACGGTTACCCTCTCTAAACACATGTTTGATTTCATATGTTGAAATTGCACCCAGAAGGTTATTGATGTGAGGTACCCATTTATTTAATTTCTTGTTCTGAAACTAAGAATTGCAAATACCTTTTAGAATTATCTGTGAATCTCCTTCAATTACTACCTTATGGAATCACGATTGGACACAAAGATCTAACCCGACCTCAAGTGCCCTTATCTCTGCATCATTATTGGTAGTGCATCCAATGCCACTATAGATTCCTTGTACAAGATCCCCATTTTCATTTTTGATGATTGCACCTATCCCAAATATACCCGGGTTACCTTTACTTGCACCATCAAAGTTGAGTTTTACCCAACCAATTGGTGGTGCCATCCATCTGATTGATTTCCTATCAGGTTTAATTTTGTTGGGCTGGACCGATATACTCGGATTATTTAGGGAGCAATAACACTCCATGCTATGATCCCAATCATTGTAGTTTTCCAGTTTCCCACAACCAATCTTTCCATTTATCACCTCCTCAATTGCAATTATGATTTTATCGTAAGCTTGTCCACGGAGAGCGAGGATTCCTTAAATATCCTCCTATTCCTTTTCTTCCAAATGTGCCACACTATCATCAAAGGGGCAATCAACCATAGACAACTTTATTTTGATTTCCTTCTTGTTGGCCAAGATACAAGGAAATCCTTCAGTTGTTCATTTCTTGCAACACTCCAATTAATTTTATCTAGATACCAATTCCAGCACTTCTCAACTACCTAACACTTGAACAGTAAATGATTAACTATCTCTTCCTCAGAGCTGCACATGATACATCTGTTAGGTCCAGAAATTCCAATGATTTGCAACCTGTCCCCAGTTAGTATTTTGCCATGTAGTGCTATCCATAAAAAGGCTCCAGCCTTAGGCAAAACCTTTTTATTCCAACAAAGCAAATGTGGCCAATCCAAAGCAATACCCTATGATCTCTATATCTCATATCCCATTTTGACACTATATTCCCTAGACTTCGAAGCACACCAAAATATAGCATCTTCATCATGTGAAATAGGGATGCATCTATCTTTGATTAGTTCCCATAGTTTTTCACACATGGAAAGATTACTGATAGTGATCTTTTTCCAAACTCTCACCCCCTTTGATTCTGAGTCCTCCTCGAAATAATTGTATACATACTTCCCAATGTTTTCTTCCACCTGGTTGATCCAATCATGTTCCTCAAATTAATCAACCAAGGCAGGCAATCCATCCCATGAATCTCTCCAGAATAGATCCTTCTTCCCATCTCCAATATGCCATGATAAATGCTCAGTGATTATGCCTCTGCAGTCCCATAGGAAGTTCCACGTGGCAAATCCCCTATCCGAATTTGCAATGGTGATAATTCTAGACAGTTCCTCAAAATCCAAATATTTTTTCCTAAAGAGTCTACACTAGAGTTTTCAAGCCTGCTTGTACATCTTCCAAACCAATTTTGCACCTAATGCTTGGTTTTGAAGTGTCATTTTCCTCAGACCAGCTCCTTCGTCTTCTTTTACCAGGCACATAGTATCCCAGTTTAAAAGAGGTATCTTCCTTGTATCTTTTGCACCTTCCCATACAAACTTTTTAAGTAAATTGTCTAGGATTTTTCCAGTAGCATATGATAGCTTAAAATAAGACATCATGTATATTGGAATGGTCGAAAGGACATATCTGATCATAGTTAATCTTTCGGCTTGGGATAACCATCTATTTTTCCATAATTCACACTTGGCCTTACATGCATTCAAGACGTCATCCCAAATCTTCTTTTGCCTACACCCTTTGTTGATGCTCACTCCAAGGTATTTTAATGGGAGTTCAGATATATTAATATCCAAAATTTGTGCAATTTTAATTTGTGTCTTCTTGTTAGTATTGAAGAAAAAAAGTTGTGACTTTTCCTTGTTCATTTCCTGTCCTGACATCTTGGAGTATATATTGAGGGTGTCTAAGATGCTCTTAGCTCATGCAAGGTAGCTTCCCCAAAGACCAATAGTATCATCAGCAAACTGGGAGTGTGTAATAGATTCAAATTGGTCATGAATCTTAACCCCTTTCCAAATTCCTTCCCTATGTTTTTTCTTTCTTAGTCTGCCCAAAGCCTCAGCCATTAGAACGAATAGAGAGGGAGAGAGGGGATCGCCTTGTCTTAATCCACATTTAGCACTAAAGTAACCACATATATTCCCATTAACTAGGATTGAATAATTAACAATGGAGATGCAAAATTTAATACACTCCAACCATTCCTATGGGAATCCAAATCTTTCCAAAATGCTTAGAAGAAATTGCCAATTCACCCTATCATAGGCTTTTGCAACATCCAATTTGATGACCATACCTTTTAGATTTTCCTTGTGTAATGAGTGTAATACTTCAGAAACCAAAATAATGTTGTTAGCAATTTCCCTGCTCGACGTGAACCCGTTTTGATTCTCAGATATTAATTTTGGAAGCAGCTTCTTAAGTCTCTCAGTCTTAGCTTTGGAAATTATTTTGTATATTGTGTTACATAACGAGATTGGGTGGTAATGAGACATTGTTTCACAATTCGATTTCTTAGGGATCAGAGATATCATGGTGTGGTTTATCTCTTTTATGAATCTCTTCTTCTTCCTAAATTCCTCCACAATCTTCTAAATATCAATTCCAAACAGGTCCTAGCAATTCTGGAAAATTTTAGTAGTCATCCCATAAGGGCCTAGAGCCTTATGCGGATGCAAAGAGAATGTGGCATGCTTTACTTCTTCTAGAGTATAAGGGGAGAGTAGCATTTCGCAGTCTGCCTTGCTAACAAGAGGATCAATAATCTCATTTACAAAGGGGATAGAGCAGTTTTCAATCCTCATAGCCTTGCCAAGGATATTGATAAAGTGATCAAGGGTTGTCTGTTCGATTTCCTTTTCCCAGTTCACCAAATTACCAACATCATCCTTAATGGAGCAAATTTAATTATTCACTCTTTTGGTTTTAGAAGAGGCATGAAAAATTTTTGTATTAAGATCACCGTCTACTATCCATAGCTCTCTTGACTTATCCTTCCAATAGACCTCTTCTCTCTTCAATATTTCTGAGTACTATTCTTTGAGGACCCTTTCAATTTCAAAGTTAGAGTTTGTCATACCACTACACATGACCCTGAAGCTAATAGCCTCAAGCTCCCCTTTGATTTTGATTTTCTCCTCAAAAATGTTCTTGAAAGATGTTTTATTCCAAATTTTTATTTTACTCTTTAGGAACTGCATTATTTTTGTGAATGTGAAGTTGGGTGAGCCAGAATATATGTTGCTTTCCATCCACCGATTTTGAAAGTTTTCTTTGAAGTTCTAATCTCGCCACCACATGCTAAGGAACTTAAAGAAGTTTTTATGATTATGTGTATCATGAGCAATAGAAAGAGAAATTAGATAATGGTCAGATCCAACCTAAGGAATGATAGAAGACTTGAGAGAAAGATTGCCCCTCATCCATCATTCCCCCACAAAAAACCTATCCAGTCTTTCAAAGATCTTTGAAAAATTTAATCTTCTATTAGTCTAGATGTAATTCCCATTTTTTGGGATGATGTCAATAAGTCTGCAATTAACAAAAAAATCACAGAAATCATCCATTACCTTGGTTGGCTTCCGAAGACCTCCCATCTTATCATCCACATCAAGTAGGGCATTAAAGTCTCCAACCACAAAAAATTTCCCCATATCCAATAGTAAAGCCCGATTCATAATTTTAGACCATACTTTGTGTTTTGCCTCTATTCTAATAGGTCCATATACATTGAACAGAGGGAAGTAGATATTTAATAATTTATAGTTTATAATGATAGCCATCCAGTGACAAGAGGAGTATATAGGAGTAACTTCAATGATGGAAGGATTCCACAGCAATATTAAACCCCCCATCGAGCCACGAGCATCTTGAAAGATACCTTCCCATTTGTAGTAGAACTTCACAAAGTCAATCGCCTTATCCCCATTGAGCTTGGTTTCCTGAAGTAAGATAATGTTTGAATTAAGCCTGGACAAAGTCCTTTTGACCATATGCCTTTTGTTAGGGGTAGATAAGCCCCTGACATTCCATGAGGTGATCTTCATTGCCCTCCAAGGGAGGGAATTCCTCCATTGGATCTATTCAAAAATTCCAAGACACTTACAATCCCTTTTCCTTCGCTCTCTCTTCCCTCACGGTCCGGTTGCTTTTCGTTCCTCTTATGCCCTTAGAATTACCAAGTAGGATGTTCACAAATTGGCTAATGCATCTCAGTTCTATCAGATCCAACTCATCCTTATACTCTTCATCTTCAGACTTATCCGAGCAGGAATCCAGATGATCGTTCACGACAACCAATTCCTTCTTGTCATTATCTTTGCCCATGGGTACAGAGATAGTTTGATCTGTCGAGGAATGCAAGATAGCGGGATTCGAATCAATAGATTGGAGATTTTTGGATGGTTTCGGACCTTCAATAAGAAATATCTTCTGTAGTGGAATATCCATTTTATTTCTCCATACTTGCTTGGTTTTCCTTTGATGTTTGGAATGAGCCTTCCTTACATAAATTCTACAACGATCCACATTATGCGTCTTACTAGTACCACATTTTGCATAGGCGATAATGTCCTTTTCAACTTCGATATGTTGTTCCCAATCACCATTCGCAGAAAAAAGGAAAATCGAAGAGGGAATCAATTTAATTGCTGCCACCTTCATTCTTGCATAAGTGTATAAATCATTTTCGATTATCTCTTCATCTAATTCCAACAATGTGCCCAATGTTCTGCCTATTTTTTCCAAGCAAGATTCATTCCAATATTCAATAGGTAAATTATATAACCTGATCCAAATAGGTTTTTCATATACCGCAAGAGTCGTAGGGTCAAAATTTGGCATCCATGGTTGAAGATAAAGCGGGTGCTCATTTAAAAACCAATTTTTCAGACCTAGGGTTCGATCTCTCTCCGATCCATCTGCAAAAATCGCAACAAAAAAGTTTTTGGGGAGGAATTTTATAATAATGTGTTTGCCCCAATTTTCGTCAATCCATGATCTAATTATCTTCCTTGGGAATTTAGGACCCACAACTCGAGCAATTATGGCGTGATTTTTCCAAACTGTGTTACTGTCATCAATATCATCTGATAGGTCAATCTCAATTCCCCAAGAAATGTTCTCTTGTTCCTTTGTTTCGGCTAGCTCTTCACTATATTGATTTGGGTGTGTATTTGCTTTCTGCCTTCTGCAGAGGGATCCCTGTGAATTGCAATCCCATTCCACCACTCTCCATTTAACTGGGTTTCTTGGAAGTGGTTCTGCTCCAGTGATCTTCTGCTTATTGCCATCACCTTGCATTTCGCCCTTTCCCTATGGAATTTCGCTCTACAGTTATTTTTTTATCAATTGCATTTTTATCAATAATTTTTGTATTGTATTACTTGGAAATAAAATATTTCAAATATGCAAGTATAGGTGGTATAGTAAAATGACTAGAGTTTTGCGATTGCAAAAAAACACCCCCAAGGGCCAAAACCACCATTCCCAACAAAAAAATAAAACCCTACTACATCCAGAAACCCTAAAATTCCAATTTGGCGTACCAAAATTGTTAGCAGACGTCCCCGCATACATACAAAGTTGGGGAGAAAATAGACATGGAATAAAAAGATACAAACAAACAATACCAAACACCACTGGCCATAGCAGGATTAACCCAAAAATGACCTATACTTTGGGCCATCATAGAATTTTGAGAGTCGCTTCATTGCTTGGGTAGTCTCGGGTCTCAGCCGCAACTCTTGACTCACCTCTACACATGCCACTTCATGAAGGACCGTTAAAACCTCATCACATTACATCAACCTTGCGAACATTTAAAAGGCCTACCACCCGCTCCAAGCAAGAGCTTTGCATCTTGCCTTCAAATCATCATCAACCCATCAAATGAGTGATAGTGGCACCACCGACCCAGCCACCCCTGCCTCAGGAACAATGCCCACCTTCAAGGCCACACGAGCACACACACTATCCATATTTAACAGGTAGTTTGAATCAATTACAACTCTCAGGGCATTTTTTACCTTGTCCACCTTGTCCTCAAACTAGAAACCCCAAGCGACAATCAATGAATATGCCTCCATGTTTGTCTTGTAACGATGACCTACATGGACAAATTCCTCTCCCAACAACATTTTCACACTCTTATATAATTGCTTATCCATAAACAAGAACAAACCTTTCAGCCTCTTGTCTGTAAATCATCCGAGAGATGGGAGTAATTTCTTATTAGTATGGAAGGAGAAATTGGCTTTCATGCTACTTAAGAAACCCAAGACAATGTTGCAAGTGCAGACAATATGATACCAAGACTTCCAATCTACCCAAGATTTAAACACCTCTCACTCAATTCTAATTTCTGACATCCAATGGTGGCAGTTGTCAACAATCACCAACTCTACCATCATTCATTTGCATGTACTAGTTCAGCCGCATAATTCATCTGAACATGCCAGAATTAAAGCCACCTAAAGGCTAAATGTTAACCATTCACTTTTAGTGATGTGCGTACCATAAGACAATATCACTGCATATCCCTTGTCAGTTCCTGTGGGTCCCATTATACATAGGATTTTTGCCACCCAAATGCCACATCACCTGACACTTCATCGTCTCATGGGCCATATCCTTTATTTTGTGTCGGTGTTCAATGACACGTATTGTTCGATGTTCAATGTACATATACCTAGTTAGTTGGACTTTTTTTATATTGAAATTATGCAAAAAAAATTACAACAAGTTAGTTGGACTTTTAATTCACTTGTTTTTCATGAGATAAACATCTTTTTTTATATATTTATAATCAATGATAATCAATGTACAAATAATTAATGAAACGAACTCGATTTTTTTATATATATTAATTATAGAGGAAGAAACATTACATAAAAAAGATCATAGTATTAAATTTATTTCCATTGTTTAACAAAATATTGAAATAACGTAGCTCATAGATTAAAAAAAAATGTATGAGCTAAGACATTGCGATCCTTATTGGATGCTATCACTTGCAGCCAATCCCTGACATTATATTTTTTTAAATACTTCTTTGTCAAGTACTTCAAATATCTTTTAGAAAAGATCGTCTTAGAAGTGACACTGAGTTTGTTCTTTAACTTTAGAGAAGAAATTAGAATAGACCTGCTATTTTTTTATGGTGAAAATTAAATCTTATATCCACACAAATTAATAACCATTTAAGCGATTTCAAAACATAATGATTATGCTAAGTATCCTGCCATGGCATGATGGCAGCAACAAATAATAAAATGAAATAGAAAGCATTTTTATATCCATAAGAGGCAAACTGAAATGAACTGGAATTTGCAAAATTATCATAAATATATATGTTTCACAAATTTACAATTTTTACATGTCCGAGTCCCTCAAAAACTTTAAATCAAAAATGAGTGAGGTTACGAGGAAATAGCCAAAAGAATAAAACTACTAGGGGGTCAGGGCCAGGGCACAAGTAGTGGACACATTCATGGTTTACCCTAAGAATCTCGCCCTCCCTCTATGTATAATTCTTCAGACATTATAAGTTGTGAGAATTCTTCAAGCCAACTGTATTCTGGAAAGTAATCCAGGAGAAACCATTTCTGGAGAAAGTCCCTGCCAATCCGTGCCCATTTCCTATGATGTGTCAATTTCTCCATTTTTAGGTTCAAAAGAAATGGTTGCCTGGCCATTGTTTGGTTAGGGAGGAGAATATTGGTTAATTCATTTGCCCAAGGAATCCCCACCTCTACTTTTGCAAAGATGACAACACTAACATTGTCTCCAAGGAAGTCTTCTTTAAACACCTTCCTTAACAGCAACAACATATCCACCTTGTCTCCTCTGAGGTCCAGAAGAAACACCATGAATTGGGATGTAACGTCTGTGTTAACACGGTATCTATTTTCATTTCACAGAAACTCTCTACCCAACACCATCCTCACAGACTCATTAGTGAACATCCCAACCTCTTTACAGATTGATTGGAGGGTTGGGTCTCTAACAGAGCCCAAAAAAGCCCTCGGGTCCTCCGCAGAAATGCTTCTCAAGCGGATAGGAGTGTCCATCTTGAGAAATCAGAAGACCAAATTATACAGCCTAAGCCTATAGACCTAAACTAGAGGCAAAATTTAACTACTGTGAGCTCCGACAATTTATCTACCAAAGGCTAATTGAAGATGAAAGAAGCATAGATCGTCTATAAATAGTTGAAGCTCTCGATTGTAACAATTCCTTCTCTAACTGTATTAATTCCTTTAAATTTTTTTAAATCTTTCGTATATCTCTGCAAATCTTTCCCATAATTGCACTAGTGTGCGAAATTGGAAACAACTCTAAACCAGTACCAAATACCATATTGGAAGTCATGGGGGCACAGTAGATTGCAGTTAGTGACAAGACATATATTAAATGACCAACATTATCGACCGTGACACTTGATACATGTCTATTGAATCCAATTCCATTCTGGGCACTTTCTAGAGAACTACGTTCTCTTCAAAAATTTGGGCCGAAATAAAAATTTGATCATTGATCTACGATCATCAAATGGTTTAAAATCATTGAAGGATTTTAGGTACGTGTGATGTGTCAATGAGGTCATGCTTATCGATACACTATGCAAAGTCCGGACTCAATGTGATGTGATGTGCCTTGTCTATTAATGGCAATGAATTCATGAAATCGCCAATTAAATATATATTTTTTCATAAATAACAAAACATTTGCCAAACAAATTCAATAATTTTCAAACGGTGGATAAAAATCACCAATACACTTAGATAATTTTTCCTTCGGAGTAAAAATTTTTGCCCATACACTTATATATTTGTTCCTTTAAACAAAAGACATTCACCTCCTACCATATATATTCTCCCCACAGAACAAGGTATTATTTGTCAAAATTTTATGGAATTTTCGTACCATAGAAAAAAATCGCCAATACAAATTAATTTTTTTTCCTACTTTGAAAAAAAAATTCACCATCAATATGAAAATTCCCCCCCCCCCCCCAAAATAACACCTGATTCGCCAGGGTTTTACACTTTTTCCTGGGGGATGCTTTCTTAAAGTTATCCCTGGACAAGAGATAAATGTGTGTGTGTGTGTGTGTGTGTGTGTGTGTGTGTGTGTGTGTGTGTGTGTGTGTGTGTGTGTGTGTGTGTGAGAGAGAGAGAGAGAGAGAGAGAGAGAGAGAGAGAGAGAGAGAGAGAGAGAGAGAGAGAGAGAGAGAGAAATAGAGGGAGATATAGATAGAGGGTGACATGGAGAAGGGGACTCAGAGAGAGAGAATGGGATAGAGACACCTAAGAGAGGGGGAGAGAGAAAGATAGGGAGTGGGGAGATATAGAGAGATCTAAGAGGTGGATGGAGGGATTGAGAGATAAAGAGCGACCTAAGAGGTGGAGGGAGGGATGGTGAGTTAGATACCTAAAAGGTAGAGGGAGGGAAGGTGAGAGAAAGAGAGAAAGAGAGGGTGAGAGATAGAGAGAGTCCGAGTGAGAGGGAGGAAGGGATGGAAGGAGAGTACAAGAGAGTAGAGAGAGAGAGAGAGAGGTGTGAAGAGAGGGAGGGAGGGAGAGAGTGAGAAAGAGAGGTAATGAGAAAGGGAAAGAGGGAGGTGGAGGAGAGAGAGAGAGAGAGAGAGAGAGAGAGAGAGAGAGAGAGAAGGGGAGAGTGGGATAAAGAGATAGAGGATGAGAGGGAGAGACTTTAGAGATAAATAATGGGAGAGAGAGAGGGGGGGAGGTAGGGAGAGAGTGGGAAAGAGATACACTTGAAAGAGGAGAGTGAGATAGAGAGATAGAGGCAGGGAGGGGGAGAGACTTACGAGAGAAAGAATGGGAGAGAGAGAGAGAGAGAGAGATATATATATATATATATATATATATAAAGGTTGATAGCCAGAGACTTGATAGAGAGAAGGAGAGAGACTTGAGAGAAAGAGAAATGGAGTGAGAGGGGGAGAGAGAAAGCGAGTTAGAGGGAAAGAAAGACTTGACAGAGGAAGAGAAAGGGAAGGGGAGGTGGAGGGTTATGATGTTTTGGAATCCAAGAACACTAAGAGGGGGGTGAATTAGTGTTCTACCTAAATGATTAATTTTAACCTTATTAAAGCATGCATACACCAACCAGTATACCGATACATATAGAATTGAAAGAAGTAAAGCAACCAATAAGACAATCACACAAATGAATACCATAACACATAGAATTATACATGGAAACCCTTAAAGAGGAAAAACCTCGGTGGGATTTGTGACCCACAATATCAATTCACTAGCCATATGAAGAGATATTATAAAATATAGGGGCCTACACTTATAGGAAGGCTTGCAGGCTAGAGCACACTGCTAAATCACAAAAGGAGCCTCACTGACTACATGCAAATCCAGACTACAATCTGGAGAAATGAATGAACTGCAAAGATAACATCTTCTATGCCTGAATACAGTTCCGGTTAAGCTCTGTTTGTTCCGATCTAAGACCCTAAACCCTTTACCGGAATACCCCTTTACATAAATATCCTCACATACATGATCTCTCTCATATATTTCACATTACTTAATATTATCATATACACCTATCAATCCATCTCAAAATGATCTAACCAACTGGCCTATATACCCTTTACAATTCATCATGCCTTATGTCGACTTACAAAGATATTTACAATATAAATATACATGTTGGCTAGATAACATAAAACATGAATATCAAAAACAATTATCGATGCCATATCCAAATGATGTTGGCCTCCAATACCAATAACCTGATTCTAAACCATGTCGACCTACATTGCCAATAACCAAAAAAACCTATCCAACCTATCGGTACACAACTGAAACAAAATATGAAGTCAGAACAAGTTGCCATGTTGCCATCAATGACAACATATTGAAACCAACCAATTGAGTGTCAATTACCAACAATATCCCCCTTTGGTATTGATGGCAACACTCGTGAAAAATGATCATGGTTTCCAACTGTCGATTCCATCCTGAGCTTGCTCCCCCTGAGTTGAATATCCAAAATACTCCATATGTCCTGAATATTTTCCACCTATACTCCCCTTAATGTATACAACTATCTCTTTTTCTTTTTCTGCCTCTTTTTCTTTTTCACATCAATATCTCTCCCCCTTTTACATCAATGCCATCTGAAATTCCAAAAAGAATACCAAAAACCAGGACAAAGAATGAAAGATTGTAAAAAGAATATCCCAAAAATACCTTACTGGAGTTGAATATATTTGAAAATTTCTGGATAGGCCTTCTCCAAAATCTCTAAATAAGTATCCCAACCAGATTTGAAAGTGTCAGAAATAGATACACGTCCATGTAGCATATGGGCAAATGACTCTTTCTCATTTAACTATGTCTGTATGGGCTTACCAACCATATCTATATACTCCTTCTTATGTACACTTAATGAATCCAACTGGGGACTCACCAATCCTCTAAGACTTCTGGCTCTCCTTGTGATTTTATCTTTTTCCCTCTCAAGAGAAAAAACTTGGGCTTCCAAAACCAAAATCTGACCATCAATGGATGTAGTCAATGAATTCAATCCATCAAAAGAATTGGCTATACATGTAATCTCCTCTTGAATGTCCTTAATATTTTTATATGTCTTAGCTATGAGCAAACATATGTTACAACATACTCTATAGATATTTGTACACTACCTTAAATAATTATCTATCAATTTCAACTTATCATTGATTTCCTTCCTTGCAGACTCAATGATTTGAGCAAATGTAGCTTTCTTTTCCTATTTGAATCTCTCTAGTGCCTGTCGGTTTGATATCTGCTACAAGGATTGAAAATACTTTGAAATGTGTTCAGTGATTATCTTAAGCTTGTCAGATGGGCCCGCTTCATTGCCAAAATTACACTATGGGACAAGTCTATGCAAAACAATGATAGACTGATCAATAACACCTTTATCCATAGAACCTCCTTTCATCATTTTTTGTGTAGCCATCATCATGAGTTCAGTAGAACTCATCTCAATTAAGCTTTTCTTTTCAACCTGCGAGGTATCAATTGACAACAATGATGGACTCACTATCAGTTCCCTATCAGATTCCTTTTTCTTCTCCTCTGATAATTTAACCTTTATAGCCTCCTCACCTGCACTGGTGGCTTCACCACTTGGTGCAGTCTCAATAGATGTCGGTTCCTCCCTAGGAACTTTATCCTCATCCTGTACAATCTAATACGGAGGACTGTTGTATTAGTAGCCTATTCATTATCAACCTTTACACTCTCTGTATTTGTTGGTGTCTCAATATTTGTCTATACATTTTTATCTGTCGGGGGCTCAATTTCTACTATCTTAATGTTTTTCAAAATTGGGGGTGAAGTACCCATAATACCTTTACCCTTCCCTTCAACTGGGATGTCTACGGTATCTATCTTAAATTCTGGTGAAGTATTAAAACTATGGTTCTCTTCAAAGAACTTAACCCATGCCTTGTGGGTCTCCTTGATTATCTCATTTATTCTTCCTAACATAAGATTGATTATTCTATGCTTGTTGTTAAAGATATTCCTATCTGCAACTTCAAGTATCTTATACATTTCCTCTGGAGCAATAGAAATGCAAACA
Source organism: Cryptomeria japonica (assembly GCF_030272615.1). Taxonomy (NCBI): domain Eukaryota; kingdom Viridiplantae; phylum Streptophyta; class Pinopsida; order Cupressales; family Cupressaceae; genus Cryptomeria; species Cryptomeria japonica. The sequence continues at coordinate 713,900,690 of NC_081409.1, read as the reverse complement.
GATAACAACTCTTGAATCTATATATGATTGTCCTCTTGTATTGTTGATATTATCCTAGCATCTAACATATCATACAACTATGCCAGTATTTGGTCTTCAATTTCTAAAAAGGATTTCTTATAAATATCCAAATACAACAAAACTATTTCCTCTACTTCTATTTGTTCATCGTTATCTAAATGTTCATAATAAAACTGTACATTCTTTAACATACCATCTTTAGTAATTTCATCAACTAACTCTGCATAAGTCTTTGGTAGAATGATAGTTACATTACCAGATTCAATTGCCATGTCATGCTTCTTCTTCCTCCTTCCAATACCAGATGGGGTTGAAGGTGTTTCTTTTGGTGCTTTCTTCTATGTCAGTACCTGGATAGTAACTTTCCTAACTAGTTGTTTCTTAGCCTCTACCTTAGTTTCTTCAGTTTTTTTCCTTATTACCCTTTTGAATACTAGGGGTGTGTCATCATCAAATGTAGACTCTACTGCAATAAGCTCAATGAATATTTTGGGTTCTTTCCTTTTCCTGCCTTTCTCTGGAACAACATCAATCAATGCTTTAATATCCTATGAAACTTTCTCAACAAATTTACTTGCCTTTCTTTCCTGCTTCTCTCTCTTCTTCCGTTTGAACTCAGTTTCAACCTCTTGCTTCTTTTGTTTAGCAGTGCCAAAGGTCTTGACAGTTTCATTAATAAGGGTTTCAATTAGCATTTGTGCATAAGCATCAAGGATCTTTGCATCAAATTCATAACCCATTTCCTCAATCCAAATCTTCTAAGGTTTTACATCTTCCATCAAAGTTTCATCTTTCTTGAGCATGAAGCATATGTCGATTAAGTACTTCTCAACAATGTGCTTAGGAACCCTCATCCTAGAATTCATAGCCTTTTGAAATGCTTTAAAGTAACCCCATACTTTGTCATCTCTTTGACTACCCAATGTAGCAATAGACTATTTTAATTGCCTCCCTACCGAGATATCGAATGCCCATTTTCTCTTCCCACAACTGGGAGTCTCATTGATGAAAATAGCATTAACAAACAATTAGGTTACCATACCAAAAAGTTCCTTTCTTTTCTCCTTTAATATTTCCTAGGTTAATCAATAATTCATCCAGCATCCAACCATGTAGATCTAAATTCTCATTCTCCTTCATCATTTTTTGAGTTGCATAAATGTAGGAGCTAGAAACAGAATTCAGTCGATTTTCTTGAGTTACCTTATAACCAATGACCATGCTACCGAATCTGATATCTATGTCAGTAATAGTACTGATCCTCATTGATCACTTGTCTAATGTTGTATCAGTGATCTAGTTAACCTAATCATTTGAAACTTTCTTCTCTGGACATTGTCCAACCTATGGTAAACCGGTGATTTCCTTGATGACCTCCTTTATAATCTTATATGGTCTATCCAACCAGATAAATTCTCCATGTAATCTTCTCAAAACATACCTAACAATATCATCTTCAAATTCTAGAATATCCAAAATGTCAATAAACCCTAGATCAACAATTTGCTGGTATTCGGGTTTAATCTTTCCAGAATCTCTCGTTAGCTCATTCATGTACATGCTCTTGATATCAGTTATTCCCAAATCTTCAATATGATAGTGAATGTAGGCTCTTACATCTTCAACATACACGACTCCTTCCAGAACATGGGAAAAAGCACCAACCGAATCGTCCAGGGTAGCTACATGTGGATATCACTTGAAAATTGGCCTGGGTTGGTCCTTGACCTCAACAACAGTCGGATTTGCAACAAATATAGGTATAGATGATGATCCCACTTCCACGATTGAAGATAAATACCTGTGAATCACTGTCAGTGAAAGACCTTAGAGACCTCTTCTAATCGCTGGTGAAATCACTCAAGATGATATCAATCGCACTGATTCGCCTTTGACTTCCTCTGAATCGCTTTGAGTTGCTCTGAATGCAAAGTGATTAGAAATGAAATGAATTCAATTGTTTATCCTTCAAGAAACCCTAATTTGTCATTGATATTAATGACTTCTGGTGGAAGATACCAAATATCGATAACACATCTCCATGCCAGATAAGAATCTCTAATGTCTGGAACATCTTTCAGAACCTCTTCCTAGAGCATATGCAACATCTTCATGAATTTTGCCTATCCCCTAAGGCATTTGCCTTAAGTTGCCGGATGAGCTTCCTGTCGGTGTAGGAGCAACATCCTCTACCGGTTGAGTAACCAATGCATCTACTGATTCTTCTTTTGACTTCCTGACCCATCTCTGGGTATAATCTTGTTGGATTTCATTAACCTTCTATTTTCCTTTCTCGTTTGATCCATTATTACCAACTGGTGGATTTCTGCTTCTACAAAACTTAACAATATGTCCAACCTCATTACATACATAACATGTAACATTGTTCTTTTGAATTGCTTTGCTAAAACCAGTGTAATTGCTTGACCTACACTGATTAGCCATATGTCCAAATTTTCCACATGCATAACATTTAACATTCATTCTGCAATATTTTGACTTGTGTCCATACTTATTGCATTTAGAACATTGACCGGGAGCATAATCAGGGTTTTGATTTGCTCTATTTTTACATTTCCTATCCACGTGACCTAATTTATTACAAACAGAGCATCTACCATTAAATTTATAAGCATTAAACTATCTTACTGATACCTTATGGTTTTGATCTTCATTTGCAGTATCAGAACTTTGTCCTTGTTCAAATCCAAGTCCACTAGAATCTCTATTCTGCCTTTGTCTCTTCAATAACTCATCGAGTTGTGTTGAACTAATCTTGATTTTTTCTTTATACTCACTTGCAATAGCCAGATCATCTCTTAGAATTGTCATTTTTCTCTCAAGCTCTTGTTCATTACTCTGGGATTGTACTAAATCAGTTCTCAACATATCATTCTCATGAACCAACCTACTACATTCTTCAAATTTGTTCTTCAGAGATGCAACAAGATTTTCTTCCTTTTTCTTTCGGTCTTCAATTTCCTTAGACATCCTCATAGTTATAGCTTGCATTTCATTTCTCATCATCATGTTCTCCTGACTCAGCTTCAGACATATTTCATTAAGTGCATCTTTCTCGTCATTATCCTTATTCTACAAAATTTTCTTCCTCTTAGCCTGAACAGATGACAACCTCTCATGTGGGACAAGAATGAATTCTTGAGTAGAATTCAATTCATCTTGTAGCTTCAAGTTCTTCATCCTTTCAACATCATAAACTTCAAGTTCCACCTCAAGTTGCTTCTCCAAACTCGTATCCATGGATTCTGGATTCAAGATCTTTCTCAAGTTGTTAAACTTCCTTCGAGGCACAAGGCTCTGATACCAATTGTTGGAATCCAAGAACACTAAGAGGGGGGGTGGGGCTGGGGTGGGGGGGGGGGGGGGGGTGGGTGAATCAATGTTCTACCTGAATTATTAATTTAACCTTATTAAAGCATGCATACACCAATTGCTATACCGGTACATATAAAATTGAAAGAAGTAAAGCAACCAATAAGCCAATCACACAAATGAATACCATAACACACAAAATTATACATGGAAAACCTCAAAGAGGAAAAACCACGATGGGATTTGTGACCCACAATATCAATTCACTGGCCATATGAAGAGATATTACAAAATATAGGGGCCTGCACTTGCAGGAAGGCTTACAACCTAGAGCACACTGCTTAATCACAAAAGGAGCCTCACTGACTACATACAAATCTACACTACAATCTAGAGAAATGAATGAACTGCAAAGATAACATCTTCTATGCCTGAATACAGTTCCGGTTAAGCTATATTTGTTCTAGTCTGAAACCCTAAACCCTTTACCGGAATACCCCTTTACATAAATATCCTCAGATACATGATCTCTCTCATATATTTTGCATTACTTAATATTATCATATTCACCTATCAATCCATCTCAAAATGATCTAACCAACTGACCTATATACCCTTTACAATTCATCATGTCATATGTCAGCTTACAGAGATATTTGCAATATGAATATACATGTCAGCTAGATAACATAAAACATGAATATCAAAAACAATTGTCGATGCCAAATCCAAATGATGTCGGCCTCCAATACCGATAACCTGATTATAAACCATGTCGGCCTGAATTGTCGGTAACCAAAGAAATCTATCCAACCTACAAGTGTCAGTGAAGTGTCTGTGAAGTGCCTACCGGTACACATCTGAACCAAAATATGAAGTTGGGACAAGTTGCCATGTTGCCATCAATGATAACATATTGAAACCAACCAATTGAGTGTCAATTGCCAACAGAATGGGAGAGAGAGACACTGAAGAGAGGGGGGGAGAGAGATATTTGAGAGAGGGAGAGAAAGAGAGGGATATATGAAAGAGAGAAAGAGGATGAGGGAGATGAGAAAGAGAGGGAAGAAAGTAGAGAGGGAGATGCCTAAGAGACAAAAAGATAGGGGTTAAGGAGGAGAGAGGGGGAATGTAGGGAAGAGACGAGAGAGATAATGTTGATTACTAAAATTTGACTATGTCTAAAATTTATAAGAATACTCAAAAAACTAGAATCTGCATTATAACTCTTAGAGATTTGGAACCACTCTCAAACATCCTGACAATATATACATCAAATATAACTTAAAGAATAAGTTTTATCTTTCTTATACTTAAATGTTATATTTTATGTATATATCTTGCCGAAAAAACTAATGGAATGCTAAATTAATTACATACAAGTCCATGTTACTAATTTAAATTTTATTGATAGACAAACGTGTACGCGGTTTACAAACTAAAACCACGTACGGTGTTTTAGTTTCTAAACTACGTACGGGGTTTTAGTTTCTAAACTGCATACATGATTTTAGTTTGTAAACTGTGTATGGTATTTTAGTTTCTAAACTGTGTACGTGGTTAGTATACTTTACACCCCATACGCGATTTACCTTCGGTTAGGCTCGACAAAACAAGCCTAAATGCATACAGGGTTTTTTAAATTTAAAATACCCTGTGCGCGTTTTGTGTTTTTTCATTGTTTTTGGGGGGTGTGTCCACTTGTTTTGCACACCATCTTGGTGCACACACCCTTAGAGTAAATACAAAATGTTAATAATGATGACCAACTTTCCCAAGAGGTATTACTAAAAAGATATCAACATGTTATGCTTACAACAAACCTATGGATCCATGTTGGTTTTGTAAATAGATCTCTTGGAGAGGTCAAATATATTGTACATCCCTTCGGATCTAAACCACCAAAATTTCTAGCATCTATTACAATCACATTTGATAACTAATGATCAACCATGGGATGAAACAATCCCAAAAAGTATACCAATACAACTAATAGTTGGAGGCAGTCCTACACAAATATCACTATCCATGGCATGAGCTATCACTATACACAAACATCAAGGCCTAACACCAAATAAAGCCACAATTGATATTGGTGAAATCGAAAGACAAGACCTCACATTTACAACAAACTTTAAAGTCAAATTCAAAAACCCCTTTGCATCTAGAGCCTACGGTCTCTTTTGATCAATATTCCAAAATGAAAAAAAAACCATACAACATAATTTTAGAAAGGAAGAAGTAGCTCATTTACAATTGCTCTCACAATAAGAGGTTCAGGTATGTGAAATTACTTGTACACTCAGGTAAGTTATACGTGCTTTAAATTATTCCCTTCTTTAATTTAGAAAAACTATTAAAACTAATCAACTACAACATTTTATCTTCTATAGGTGGACACTCAATGATCAAGAAAAGAAAACAACAAATATTTACCCTTGTTCTCAAAAAAATAGTTTTTTTCCTATAAATTATTGATTTCTAATGTGTGCCAATGCATTTGAATGATAGGATTTTAGAAGAGGAGCTACAAAAAGCATAAAAGGACACTATTACAACTTTGATTAGTCCAAACTGGGTGCTAATTATTCAAAAGAATCTCATTGTCCCAAAACAATGAAGAAGTTCAACAAAATTATATAAAAAAATCTACTATATCGTGATACATGTGTGTAGATATATTTATATATACTTCCCTATGCATGTCAAAATTTATTTATGTTTTTCCCTCACATTCCTATCAGTGTATCCCTTGCACCTCCTAGGGCTGCAAGTGCTAGTTCATCTTCCTTTTAGACTTTTAGCTATCGCTTTCTCCTCATTCTCAATTAAAACCTTCCAAAATTCTCTTTTATTTTCACCATTTTTGTCAAATATGCCCTTTTCCTTAATCTCACTCCATTTTCTATATTCAAGTGAAAATAAGTATTATAAAGATATACCACTAATCTTCTCCCTAAAATTTAGAAATGAAATGAGATCATTTAGTAATAATTTTTATCAAATATGCCTTTTTCACTAATCTCACTCCATTTCTCCATCTCTATATCCAAGTGAAATAATTTATTATAAAGATATACCCACTAATCTTCTCCCTTAAATTTAAAAATGAGATGAGATCATTAAATATTAATTTTTTTCTCTTAAATTATATATAAAATTAAATATGAAAAGATCCCTTAAATTTCTCTTAAAATTAAACTAGCAATTGCACCTTGGTGTGCAATGGGTACGCCGAAAAGGTGTAGAAGGTAAATTAGGGAATTTTTGGTCTATTAGTTGAATACATTTGTGCAATACATGAGTTCAATTGGTAGGTCATTTAGAAAATGATGTTGCTTATGCAACACAGGTAACAATTTGACTTTTCACATGTTTAGTGAAGTCTTTTTCTTTGTGCTCCCATGTTGGATGCATTGGTGATGTCATCTTGTGTTGTGCTTATCATGATACCTTATGTGCACATTGGTGTGTAACATAACATGTGACTTTCATTTACAATACGAAATATTTGTTTGTATATTATTGAAATATCTGAAAAGGAGGATGGAGAGAGATGGATGGATAGAGAGAGGGGGCATGTAGATACATAAGGAGAGATGAATATAGAGGTACAAATGAAGATAGACAGAGAGAAGAAGAGGGGAAAAATAGATTCAAAGAGGCATTGGGATATATATATATATATATATATATATATATATATATATATATATATATATATATATATATATATATATATATATATATATATATATATATATAGGTAAGTGCACAAAGATGATGGTCAAAAAGAGGGCATAAGTAGACACTTTTTTTTTAAATCAGGTGAACCTGAACTTGGAGGCAAAATTTGAAAGTCATCCACTCAAGATATGCAGATAATAAAAGAAAAAATATTGTAGCACTCTGAATCTAGTTTCCAAACTATTAATTTTTTTCAAAATTGGATAAGATTAAGGGGGTAAAATCCTTCGCACATGAAAAACAGACCCTGATTTTTTCTGAAAAACATAACATGGTGTCTGACGTGCGCATCAAAAAAGTCATAGTTAGATTTAGTATTTTGACAAATCCTTTGGCAAAAATATAGTTAAGAGTGAGAACTAGAAGATGTGTATTTTTTTGTAATTTTTTTGAGAGTTTTTTTTTTTATGATTTTTCCAATCAAGCAAATCCTGAAAATTAGGTACCTATTTGTGCACGAAGCATAACTTGCACTAAAAAAATCAAAAATACAATTTTAATAATATATAATTTTTTAAAAATTTGGATAAGTAGATCAAAAGTTATTAAAAAAATTGTACATGCATGTCTGTGAGAACTATGGAGACACTGGTAGAAGAAATTCAATAATAATATGTTATTGTTGTTCAAATTTTAAAAAAATTATATGGTTAGAAAGCTCAGAAGATGGGTGAAAACATGGTGCAATTTTAGAAATACCCACTTGATGAAGTGTAAACCTAATGATGACAAAGTCGAGAAACCAAGTTGATAAAATAAAACACGTCAAAAAGGAGGGAAATGGGGGGAAATCAAACTTCCAAACCGTAGTTTTGTCATCCAGGCCTATTTCCAAGCCTAAACAGTCAAAAATGTGTACGGGTTACCTATGGTATACAAAAAGCGTGTACGGGGTACTTATGGTGTAAGAAGCACGTATGCTCAATCTTTACTATAAACAACGCGTATGCGCTACTTTTATTTAAAATTTGGGAGTGTGTATAATATGATATTGTATATATAATATGTGTATATACATATAATATATAGTTTATATATAATATATAAATTTATAATATATAATATTTATATATATATATATATGTATATATATAATATGTTTTATTAAATATATAATATATTTTATTAAATATATAATATATTTTATTAAATATATAATATATTTTATAAAATATATAATATATTAAGTATATATATACACACATGTGTGTGTATGTGTGTGTATTGTCTCCCTCTCTCCCCTTCTCCCTTCCTCCATACCCCATCCCTCTCTCTCTTCTTATCTCCCTCCCTCCCTCTCTCCCCCCCTCTCTCTCTCTCCCTCTCTCTCCCTCCCTCACTTTTCCTTCACATTTTCTTTACTACAAATAGCATGTACGAGGTACTGAGCCTATTAGTTCACTGCCTTGCCATAACATTTTTAAGGCATAGGAGCGTGTACACACTAATTATGAGTTCTAAGCACGTACAGGGTGAAAAAAATACCGTTGGGCTTGCCAACATTTTAGGGACTAACAATGTGCACGTGGTTATTAATATATCGTGTATGGGGTACTTAGACATAGTTTTATTTGCCTAGGAGCCTCAATGGCCTCAAAAAAAAAATTTGAGGTCGTTGAAGGCCCCACTGCAACTGTGTCTGCACTTCTATCACTATTTTATACATAGAAGTAAGTGAATTTTTTATTTTTGCATGATTGCAAATGATTGGATTGTTGTTCTTATTAGTTTTGTCAATATTATTGTGATTGTTTAATAGTTTTGATTCAAAAAAATAATGATAAGATGCATATTTATGGTTATTTGTTTGTTTATGAACTTTTGTTTACATATATATGTAATATGATGCTATTTAGGACAACCGATATCAATCATGGGAAAGAACAAGTGAGAAACGATGGAACAATGAGAGGCTGAAAAGGAAAGACAAAGGTAGCATATGAAGAAATTATGTGACATAAGAACAATGGGAGAAGAAGGTATGTCATCCTCAACATCTCAATTCGATTTACCAAACGAACATAATGCACCTAATGCAATTGAAGAAGAGACATTTGATTTACCGTAGAAACCTAATGCAATTGAAGAAGATACCACATTGAATAATCGATTAAATGATGAACATACACCTACTCTATTTGATGAATTGAATGTACACAATGCACCGATGTTAGCACCTCCTAGAATCATTCATAGGAAACCAAAGTATCTAGCCTATCTTGCAACTTTGCATTGCATGCAACTAACAGTTTTTGTAGCAGGCAAAAAAATGCTACCAATTGAAAATGGCCCCGAGTCATCAAAAACTGAGTTAGGCCATTGTAGAGGAGCCTCACGCAACCCCACAAGTTCAAACAGATCGATCATATGTGTCCTCGATTGGAAGAAACAGTCCATCAAAGTTTGATAAGTTTTTGGACTCAGGGCATTTGAGAGATCGTGCCGGTAGGGTATGACTCTCGACGTTCCGTCACTTTGGGATACACAAGAGAAGCATGCCTAATGTAAACCTGCCCATCGGACGCGCTCGTGATGTCGGTTTGTGCATACAACAAACTGAATCAATTATAGCCTATCTTGCAACTTTGCATTGCATGCAACTGACGGTTTTTGCAACAGGTGAAAAAATGCTACCAATTAAAAATGGCTACGAGTCATCAAAAACTGAGATAGGCCATTGTAGAGGAGCCCCACGCGACCCCACAAGTTCAAACAGATCAATCATATGTATCCTGGATTGGAAGAAATAGTTCGTCAAAGTTTGACAATTTTTTGGACTCAGGGCACTTGAGAGATCACGCCGGTAGAGTATGACTCTCGACGTTCCGACGCTTTGGGATGCATGAGAGGAGCTTGCCTAGCATAAACCTTCCCACCCAGACACGCTCGTGATATTGATTTGTTCACACGAGAACCAAAATTTGACCATTGCGAGCATGAGGGTGCTCTTGCACCACACACATATTATTGTTTATATTCATATTGTCAATTTTTGTTGCTTATATTCATATTGTTGATTACATAGGCAAATATTCATTTAAATTTATAAAAGGGCAGCCACCAAATACATCGAATACACAATAATGAACTGGATACAAGGAGTTTTGTAGGGTTAATTCGATATTTTAGAAATTTTATCAAATCATATTCCACGATTGCAATGTTTTATATCATATATTTTTGTTGTTTATATTCATATTGTTAATTACATAGGCAAATGATCAATTAACTTTATAAAAGGACAACCACAAAATACAACAAGTACACAATAATGAACTCAGTACACATTTATTGGATCAAATATCAACATATATATATATATATATATATATATATATATATATATCAGAAAAAGGCATGTCTGCTAAGTCAATACAAGTATTACAAAAATGTGGCATATACCATGTCCAAATCGATATGCAATAAAAATGTAGAATATATCTACATGCATTGGTCATTCTATGACCACAACTAACACTATATGATCCTAAACTTATGGTTGTTCATCAAAATTGAGTCTCTTCGATGCAGTATGCGACTTTGTAGATGGTTGCAAAACTACAATTCAAAAGCCAAGTTAGAATTCTTTTATAGAAAACAGTTCACAATTAACAACATAACTATACATTTAACTATAATTCCTTTGCAATTCAAATGTAGGTTACCTCATTGGCTGATCTCGGAGCTAATGTCTTCGCTCTCTACTCCTTGTCACTCTTAGGAGTTTTCTTGAAGACAAACTTAAAAGGATCCACGTTATGGCTGGACCGCGAAGGGGGCTATTGTAGATTAAATGTACAATTAATATTATGTACTAAAATAAATACATCAAAAACACTTAAAAGCTATAATATAGAGAACAATGTCGTACCGGTGCTCGAGATGTTTCTCCAATGGACTAAGGATGGCTCATCATCGATGGAGAAACTGTCGCTATTAACTATACAAAAAATGATCAAAGATTAAATACAATGAATATAATGATAAGTATTGTAGGTTAAAAACAATTAATGTAATATATCAAACAAAAGTGTACCAGATCTTGAGATGCTTCTCTAGTGCACAGAGGAGGGCTCGCCATTGATGAAGCAACTATGGATATTTTCTATATGAAAAAATTATAAGATTATAATTTATCACAAGTTCACATGTGCACGTGCATATAATCATGAAATCAAGAAAATAAAGTAGAGATACATACCTCCACCCTCTCTCGACCACGGGAAAATCAAGTACATTCAACAAATCCACATAGCTCAATGGTCGTTGTACATGTAAAATAGACAAAAAACACTAATCAATCTACAAACCCTAACTAAGACTTGATTTCAACATTTTCAAATAATTGTACAACTAAAAATATGTTCAATTACCTTCTTCCCACGTTTTGTCATCTTCGAGGAATTCTTTTTCTTAGGACGAGGCCTAGACATGGAGGGGGTACCCTAAAAAAACAAAATTAACATGAGATATTAGTACAGATAATATAGTAAACATAATTTACAAAATCTAAAATGAAATGACTTGCATATTCCATCAAAATAATACATAAAAAAGGTTGTACAAAATATGATACCGTATAGCCTTGTAGGCCAAAATCGATCGCTGAGAGCGTGATGTCATGAATCTGGGACATTTGGTCCCCTATCAACACCTACAAACCAAAAATTGGACCAAACATTAAAGATAGTTAGTATATCTTGTAATTTTTTTGAATTCAAAGTGTACTATTCTATTTTAACATGTTACAAAATTTATACCTCAGGCATCGAAGTTGTAGCTGTAGTAATTGTGGGAGGAGTATGGGATATCGCTGCTGCAACCTGAAATGCATATTATTTGTCTCAATTTTAATCGATGTATAAATGAAAATTCATTTATGTAATTACAAATTTAAAGTGACTGATAAATAAAATGCTATGAATTCAAATCAACACACCTATGTCTATCGCTTATGGGGAAACACCATATGCAACAACTCCTCTGTCAGCGCCACATCCTCAATCATGTGGGCCTAGCATCTACTCCCGCAAATCATGCACGAATGAGATGTGGATCCATCTGCAATGGCCTCGTCATCTGTCCCTAAGCATATCCTCGAGGAACTGACACACAGATGTTGAATGGGCTCTTTGTCGCCACCTGGAGTAACTAATGGCTCATCATCCAGTACAAGAGGGTGTGCTAACGATGTCCCATGCTGGATGATGGCACCAGTCAATGTTGTGGCCACTTGAAGAGTCTGTAGCTCCATCAACTCTTTCAGCTCTACTGGGACAACCTGATGCACCTTGGGTTTGGGTGCTAGGGGGCAACGACTCTCTGGGGCTACTCGCCTACATGCTCCAAGTCTATCTTGGGCAGAGCTGCCACCTATACCATGGAACTCTCTCATGTCAAAATAATTTGGCCGCACATTGAGGACAAACTCACAGTATACTTTTCTCAAAAAATACAAGGGCACCTCATAATTATTACAAGGTGGATCATCAAAGACCATCCACCACCTTTGCCAAAAAGGATTCTTCATCTGCACATTGGTACACCAATGTATGGGAAACCTCTTTGCATTAAGAGGTAATGACTCACCAGTTTTAAGATCAACAAAAATGGCACATATTTGTTGTTTACTAACATTTTTGTTTTTCACTCCCTCGTATGATAACCCATCAACATAGTATTGACGACACCTATCCCTAAAGTTTCCCCATTTTGTAATTTGTGTGGAAACAGATGTGGCACCACTAGCTAATGTTTCTAGGCTAGTGGCGAGGGATTTATGATGCTCAAGCTCAGATGTTTTCAATTTATTAATCAGTCTATTTATATTAGACATGTTTTTTCCTAACTGATTAATCAATTTCTCTTGTGTTTCAGGTGTATGGTCAAAAGGAGCAACTAGAGGTGTATCTTGTGGGTTTTCAGGAGGTGCATTTTGTTGTTCTTGTTGTGGATTATCAAAATCTGGTTTTTGAAACAAAAAATAAAAAACCTAATCAGAATAAACGAAATTAAATTCAAAACGTAAAACAAATTTAATAAACAGGAAAGAAAGACAAAAATTAAGAAAAACTAACCTTGATCCATAGCGTCTGGAGGAGAAATGAGGTAGCCCATTCGTGGTTTCATGGAGGAAATGGAGGAAAAAACGTCGTGGTCATGGAAAAATAAGACCCAGTTTTTTAAACTTTTTTTGACAGGTATTAGGGCTTATGAGCACGTACGCACTCACTTTCTTAAAAGCAGTGTGTACACACTCACTTTCTTAAAGACAACGTGTACGCGCTATCTTTTTTAGGTTCGGGAACAACAAACCTAATGCGTACGAGGCAATTTCAAATTTTAGAACCGCATACATGCTGCTTGTTTTTTCATGTTTTTTTTTTTGTGGTGTCCACTTTTCTGACCACCATCTTTGTGCACATACCCATATATATATATATATATATATATAGAGAGAGAGAGAGAGAGAGAGAGAGAGAGAGAGAGAGAGAGAGAGAGAGAGAGAGAGAGAGAGAGAGAGAGAGAGATTATTTTGATGATCGAAAAGACATGATAAATGAGCTTTCATTTTGCTACTTTTAATTTCCTATGATAAAGATTTTTTTATTATGAGACTTGAACATAATATTAAATGGACTATAATATTGATTATTGTTATTACATAACAATTATTTGAGTGGAAAATTTCCAAAAAGCTACACGGTATGATTTTCCCAACAATGACTAGGAACTGTAAAGGATGCATGTGACCTATGTAGCCAAGATTTATATTAGATTAAAATAACAATTTTTCAGCATATGGTGTAGGGTTGGGATTCCCATCACTAAAAGCAACTTATTCATACAATCTGGCTTGTACACGTATCAATTGTTTTAGTGGGTTCAATATTTTTCTCCTTTTTTTTGGGTCATGTTTTGGGGGAGCCTCTTTTATTCTCTTCCTTTGAATGTTCTAGAAAAATCACATGCATGTAAAAGATAGTTGACAAGTGCCTTGAAAGATAACAACTATCAAACGGGTTTTATGCATGAGGTTTTATCCCTCAAACACTTTTGGAAACATAGCATAAAGCACATTTTGGGATGAATTAGAAAATTAAACTAAGAAGTGAAAATAAATGTTTCTTAGTGCAACTATATTGGATTGGTAGGCCATTTAGAAAATGTTTTTTATATGCAACAAAGGTGTCAATAGAGAAGTGATAGCTTCAAATAAACTATGCATCCACTTATAGGGATCCAAACAAGATTATCTAAATTAAGAAGATAATTTTAAGCTCCATTATATATAGGCTCATGTTATGTTTTCAATAGAGAGATTAAGAGAGAGAGGGAGACATATAGGGGAAGAGTCAAAGAGTGGTAAGGAGAGAGATGTAGAAGGAGAGTGATAGGGATATAGAGAGGAGAGAGGTATAGAAATGGGATAGATAAATATAAAGAGAGTGAGAGAGAGGCCTATAATAAGAGAGGGAGAGATAGAAGGCTAAATATAGAGATATGAAATTATATGTAGAGAGAGATAAATAGGGAGATACATAGGGGTAGAGAGATGGAAAGATAACAAGATAGAGATAGAGGGAGAGATGGAAAAAATATTTGGAGAGATAGATATATGGGCAAAGAAATACAGGTATAGAGGTCTAGGGAGAGAGAGAGATATGGATGGATATATAAAGACATGTATAGCGATAGGGAGAAAGAGGTAGATATAAAGATAGAGTGAGAGTGGAAGAGGGAGACACATAGATACATAGATAGAGAAAGGTAGTGGGAGAGATAAAAATAGAGAGGTAGGGAGATATAGAGGGAGAGATCTATATAGAGGAAGCGGGAGAGGGAGAGTTAGAGAGAGATATAGATGGTGAGATCTATAGAGTGATAGACAAATAGAAATATAAGGAGATATCTAGCAAGAGGGGGAGAGGGAAAAAGAGATATAAATACATGTCTAAATATTAAGGGCTCAAGCGTGAGAGATATACATGAAGAGAAACAAATAGAGATATATGTATGAGAAGAGAAAGGGAGAGAGAGGTAGAGATAAATAGATAGGGGGATAGGGAGAGATGGGGAGATTTAGAGAGCTGGAAGATAGAGAGAGGGAGAGATTTGGTTCAATATATAAAGAGGGATAGATAGCTTAGATAGAGAGTGATAGAGAAACAAATATAGAGATAGGGAGAGATAGAGAAATAGGGAGATAGAAATAGAAGAAAATATGAATTTAAAGAGATAGAGAGGAATAAGAGGGGATAGAGACAAATAGAGATAAAGATATAGAATAAGAGAGAGAGAGAGAGAGAGAGAGAGAGAGAGATGAAAAGTGGGAGAGAAAGAAGGTGACAATGACAAGTAGTAGGGAGATATATACAGAGATAGATAGAGAGAGGAAAGATATGAGTGAGATAGATATGGAGGGATACAGACATATATAAATAGATAGAGAGGGAGAGAGAAATAGAGATAGGAGAGAGAAGAAGGAGAGAGATATAGAAAGAGAGAGTGATAGAGAGATGGAGAAAGAGGGAGAGAAAGAGAGAGATGTAAGAATAGAAAGGAAAGACAAAGAGACATACATGTAAATTGGAGAGAGAGATGAGGGAGTCAAAGATATATATATATATAGAGAGAGAGAGAGAGAGAGAGAGAGAGATCTTAAAGATGAATTATTATATTCTTAATAAAATGACATGCTACCCTAAGCATGAGTCCCCATAAACACATACTATCTTTGGATTGCTTGTGCAAAATGATTTATTAAAAAATTAATTTCTCACTTTATAAATTTTAATTTAGATTTTAAATTATAAATTTATTTTATTAAATAAATAAAATAGAAATTAATCCTAATAGATTTCCACAACCCATCGGATACTTCTAGATTAGATTTGATTGTGTGTGAATGTTTACTTTGGGCAGTGGGCCTCTTAATTTTCTCTGTGACATCAGATTTTTTATCGGACGAGTCTGTCAACCGCCACCCAGCATACCTCATGCTTGCTACACAGGTCGGGGTAGCTTTGATCGTCTTGCAGTGCCGTGGACACAATTCAACCTTTGATATCTTGAGCTAGCTTGTCTCTTTCAAATAAAATTGAAATAATTTAATGTAAAAAGATGCCCACTACCTAAGTCTTCTCCCTGAAGTTTCCTACCCCGGAATGAGATAATTGGTGGCCATTTTCTTCAATGTCACGTACAGATTCCCCAGCTTTATCATAAATGTCTTCCTCTTTGTGTCACACTCAAATTCAGGCTTATCTGCAGACTTCTCTGTTTGCCACTTAATCTCCTCATCTGGACCATTCAATCACCGTTCGGTCTTGGTTTATTCTCATGCAATGGGCTCCAGTTGCTGCTCTGGTTATGTTCTTCGGAAAACGAGATTGCAATGGATTTGGGGTTTCTTGCAGAAATGGCGGAAATTTTGTTGGTCAATGATGGAGATCAAGTGGTCAAGATGAGTGGCATAGATATTTCCATCTCTGTAATGCTAACTCCTCCTACATAGTGTTTTTCTCTTATTCTTATCTCTTCGGTCTTTTGTTTCCTCTTGCTATGAGCACTAGTTGCTGCTCTGTGTTTTGTTCCTCGGAAAAGGAGATTGCAATGGATTTGGGGTTTCCTGCAGAAATGGCTACAGATTGGAAGGGTCATTGGGTATGGGTGGGCTACCTGCGGTTTTTATTCTGGACGGCATTTATTTAAAAAACAAAACTATGTTCATTTGCAAGGTGAACCTTGTACGATCTGTCCAGAATAAAGACGCCAGGTAGTTCAGTCTTTTGTTTACTCTGAGCAGTAGTTGCAGCTCTGTGTTTTGTTTCTCGGAAAACGAGATTGCATGGAATTGGGGTTTCCTGCAGAAATGGCGCAAGATGTCACTCTTCTTGACCACTTATTCTCCATCTTAACCAATGTCTTCAAGCCATCGCCGCCAAAAATGGCAGAGTAAGAACGACTTGTGTTCAAATGGAATTAGATAAACCTTAGAAAAATTTGCAGACCCAACAGAATTCTACACAGCAAGTTGGTGGGTTCCATCAAGCTTTGCCAACTAGAGTCTCTCACTAAATTGGACATAAGTAGATGCGGTTATCTCACTACACTTCTGCAGAAATTGAGAACCTATCTGTTTTGCAATTCTTGGATTTATCCTATTGCTCTAAACTTGCTAGCCTTCAACCCACCTTCAGAAAACTCAAATCTTTACTTTCTTTATGTATGGACGAATGCAATGAGTTTACTTTTCTGCCAGATAGCTTGGGCAATCTAAACGCCTTTTAAATGTTATCTTTAAATAATTGTGAGAACCTGGTTGCATTACCTTAAAGCTTTGGCACGCTTTGGCACTCTGTCTATTTTGAAGCATCTGGTTTTGATTGGCTGTTCCAAGTTAGAGAGCCATCCAGATTCATTTGGCCAGCTGAGTCTTTGGAATTTATCACCATTAGTGGTGGCCACAATTTGAGGACGTACAGATTCTCCAGCTGCATCATAGTATCTTCCTCCTTATGTCACATTCAAATTCAGATTTGTTGCATACTTCTATCGTCCTACATTTTATCTCTCTCCATCTCTGTCATGTTAACTGTTCCCCAGTGTTTTTCTCTTACCCTTATCTCTTCAGCCTTCTGTTTACTCTCTTGCAATGAGCATCAGTTGTTGCTCTGTGTTTTGGTCCTCGGAAAACGATATTGCAGTAGATTTGGGGTTTCTTACAGGAATAGTTCAATATGTCACTCATCTTGACCACTTCTCCATCATTGACCAACATTTTCAAGCCATCACCGCTAAAATTAACAGAGTAAGAACGACTTGTGTCCCTTTGGTGTTAACTTTTTTGTTGGTGATAAATTCAAATGGAACATAAATATAAACTTTAGAAAATTATGCAGGCCCAACAGAATACGTCTACACAGGAAGTAAGTAGTTCCTCTTAAGTTTGATTCTTGTACAAACTTAGATGCACTGGTGAGGGTTTAAGCTTTGGTCAACTAGAATCTCTTACTAAATTGGACCTAAGTAGGCTGGAGAACATTGAAAACCTATTTGTTTTGCAATTCTTGGATATATCATGTTGCCCTAAATTGGTCAGCCTTCAATCCACCTTATGGCAACTCAAATCTTTACTATCTTTATGTATGGACGAATGCAATGAGTTTGCTTTTTTCCAGATAGCTTGGGCAATCTATAAACTTAGCAAATTTTTTTTTAAAATTATTGTGAGAACCAGGTTCCATTACCTAAAAGCTTTGGCACTCTATCTGCTTTGAAGCATCTTGTTTTGATTGGCTGTTCCAACCTAGAGAGCCATCCAGATTCATTTGGTGAGCTCAAGTCTTTGAAATGTCTGGCCATTAAAAAATTTGAAGACACTTAATGGTGGTTTCAGACCCTCAACTTCATTTATGGCATTGAGAGCATCATTTTGTGAATCACTGGATGAAGTGCAGTGGATACCTTAACTGTTCCTTACTATGATGGATCGCGGTCACTGATTCAACGCTACCCTTTGATTGTAGACAGCGCTAGGGTGAGTATGAACAGCAAGGCTCGATGTGGTAAAAATATTTCTTTTTCTTGTTTAGTGAGGCTTAAATGTTTAAAGGTTTTAGCTTGAAAGACTTTTTTTCTGGTTACAATTGTTCTTCTCACATTGCATTTCTCAGCATCATGATGATTTCCTGCCGCTGTTGAGCATATGCTATTTTATGGTAGAAGCAGATTTTAGATTTGTGGGCGTGGAGGGTTATAGGGGACAACTGGTAGAGTGGTCTTGATCTTGATTTACAGGGGAAAAAGAGAAGAGGAGGTGGAAATGAGTGTATTGTTGACAATATGTGATCAATCTTTTGACTGCAATAACATTGCTTGACAAATAGTGCAGAGGGAAATAGAAAGGAGATTGGAGGAAAGCCGTGGTAGGCGAAAGTTCCAGAATGTGTATGTGGAGGCAGGCATTCACTGGACAAGAGTGGAGCACATCCGCCAGAATGTCACGAAGCTTTTACTGGCCTGCACTAGTATTTGCATGCCGACCAACAATAGAACAAACCAACTATTTGTGTTTGCTCTTTGTAGCCTAATTGAACCTGAGTCGATGTATGCAATCCAGTCTTTATGTGCGTTTATTTTTTGATTAAGAGTTCAAATGCAGAAAGCCAGAAGATGGGCGGAATTTTGAAGTGAATGTTTATGAAATGATTTCAAAGAGACGGATGAACGGGAGTCACTGATAGATCAGGGAAGTGGGTTCAACAGACTCTTCTTGATTGATTCTTCCACAGGCAAGAAGCACAGTCTTTTTTCCTCATCATAGTGGGCAATTCTTCGCAGGGATTACAGCTGGTTCAAAAAGAAAATAGTGTAATTAGCTTGTTTGCTGTTATGACTCATGCCTGCATTTAATATTGAGATCTCTGAAGCAAATCGGATCTCAGTTGCATGCATGAAATCTTGCTAGAATTCAGATCCACTTTTCATTTATTGTGAATAGATTGAAGTAACAGCTGCAGAGATATTGCTTTTGGTTCGTCTCAATTTTAAAAAAAATTGGTGTGGTAGCGCTTCGCAAATTTTGCCTGCAAACTCTACCTGGAATCTGTTGAATTTAGTGATCAGATTTACAAGAATGAACAGAAAAATGATAATGCACAGTAACAGGGAACAACACACGCAACTAGAAGTGTACACAACACAAGTCTACCCTGGGAAAACCTCCCTCTTGGAGGAAAAACCCAGCATTAAGTGTCCCTGATTTGATTGATGTAAATCCAGTAACAATCACAACATTATCCTGCCTTAGGGCATAAATATAAAGACTTAGCTGATAAGGAATGGTGAACTTGTTGTCTGAATCAGAACTCGGCAGGTATATGATGATGCTCCAGTCTGAACCAGATTTGCAATCCCTTCACTAATAGTTGCAGGCCTTCTAAGATGTTCGCTGACCTTTAATGGTGATGCATTGACCTTCCAAGATGGTTCCCTGACCTTCAGAGGTGGTTCGCTTGCCTTCAATGAAGATTCACTAACCTCCAGAATGAGTGGGCAGATCTTGCATTATTTAGGAGCAGAGACAGCAGCATAGACTTTGCCTTAATCTTCAACTGGAAATTCGCATTACTTGCAGAACTAACTTCACATTATTGATGATAAAACTGAGTGATAAATGCATACAAATGAATCTCTATTTATATGTGGCGTGGAGACCCATTCAAGTCAGCTTTACCTTAAGTTTTGGTGCCAAGACTTAATTACAATTATAAGGCTTACATGTTACCTTATGTCTTGCCCTATTTTGGCGTCCTAATAATGATTAAGTTATATTGCAAGGGGAGCGCACCTATTTAGGGCCACACGTTACATGAAGGGGTGTGTCCCTACGTTTGGTGAGCTTAATGCATTTGGGCCCAGCCCTATAAGGATTCGGATGTTGCCTTAAGGCAATCTGAATCCATTTGTTTTCCTAACCTAGTTACAAAATCAACACTCCCCCTTAACTAGGGAGGAAAATAAATACATAACCAAATTCACATGGACAAACCCATGGCATGAACATCTACAAGGTTTAGGATTAGGGCCCAGCCCTAATAGTACAATCAATATACAATTCGTGATTTGATCACGCAATTACATTACAATGAACCTTTACATGATCTTCTCTAGCAATGCCTGCAGAGGATGAAGCCAATGCTTCATAACTTTATACTTTCCTGGGGATCCGCATGTAACGCCATGATCTTTCATCATGCACATCCACAGAGGATGACAGAGACCTTTCCATATGCACACCTGCAATAATTAATACTCAAAGAGATATATAACCATACAACATAAATCATGCACAACCGCAGAGGATACATAAGCTTCTTCACAGAGAAGAACAACCTGTCACCTTGCACACCGCAGAGGGTGAACTCACCTTGCACTCCGCAGAGGGTGAGAGAAACCTGCCACCTTGCACTCCGCAGAGGGTGGTCTCACCTTGCACTCCGCAGAGGGTGAGAGAAACCTGCCACCTTGCACTTTGCAGAGGGTGAGCGAGAACTACCACCTTGCACTCCGCAAAGGGTGGATGATACACCCAGTGTATCATGGATAGTATCATCATAAAATAAACATTTTGCAATAATCAAGTAATACATTTAGACATATCAATTTCATTATCTGAAACACAATGATTAGAACTCAGCAAAATAAAAAATATCAAGAAAGCATGAGGCTCCCTCTAAAACTCTATCTAACTGATAAATTCAAAATAAGGTTTCTGACCAAACCCAAATCTAACAAAATTAACAATTGTATCTTTAATGAAGGAGAAGGTTTGAAAGCTTATGTAGTCCTTCAAATTTTAGATTGATGGGAAGAGCTGAAGTGGACCTTCTTGTAGTATGCTTGTAGACCTGAAAATTTTTCCCTCTAGAGTAGCTGAAAGGATTAGATTCCAACACATTATTACTGAAATAAACAATAAGATCAGAAAATCAACAAACCAATAGATTAAAGGAGGAAATCATCTTCATGATTCTGAAGATTTGATACTTCATTTATGTTTGCATCTTCTTGCTCGCCTTGGGTTTGACAGTCCCTTGCAAAATGACCAAGCTTGTTGCATCGGAAGCATCGGATGTGGGACAAATCTCTTGGTCTCTTTTTTGAGTGAGAAGTAGAAGAGTTGAAGTCTCTATTTCTCTTGAAATCATTCTTCTTCTTCCAATGGCTGCCCTCCTTAGTAAATAGAACATGTTCATTATAAGGGTTCTTAATTTTTCCCTTTGTAGCCAGCCGGGATTCTTCTTGAATGCAATCTCCCATTAACTGATCAAATTTAGGGAGTTCAACTCTAGCACTGATTCCTTGAACAAATGGCTCCCAAGAGGGAGGAAGGCCATTTAAGGCTGTCATAGATAAGTCACTGTCTTCAACATTCTTCCCAAGGGTGGCAAGCTGATCTCTTAGCTCAGATTTTCTCATGAAGTAATCAGCAATCGGTTCTTTTGCCTCTAATTTGATGCTAGAAAGCTGATTCCTTAGGGCAAGTATGAAGCTGTTATTGTTGACTTCATACATCTTCTCCAATGTGGTGAACATTTCCCTAGCTGTTTTCTTCATGGAGATAGATGACACCAAGCGATTTTTGACTGAGTCTATTATAATCCTTTAAGCTTGGAAGTCCTTCTTCTTCCACTCTACTTTCTCATTTTTGCCCTCAGGTTCCTTAGCATTCTTGCCAACATATTCAGCAAGATCATTCAATGCCATCATTACTTCGACCTTCCATGAAGCATAGTTTGTAGGACCTTCCAATCTATGTTCAGCCCTAATGTACGAAGACATGAAGACTAAACCTTCGAACAATAGGTTAGACAGACAAGTACAAATCTGACCACAACCTTTACAACTTCTATGAACCTAGAGCTCTGATACCATGTTGAATTTAGTGATCAGATTTACAAGAATGAACAAAAAAATGATAATGCACAGTAACAGGAAACAACACACACAACTAGAAGTGTACACAACACAAGTCTACCCTGGGAAAACCTCCCTCTTGGAGGAAAAACCCAGCATTAAGTGTCCCTGATTTGATTGATGTAAATCCAGTAACAATTACAGCATTATCCTGCCTTAGGGCATAAATATAAAGACTTAGCTGATAAGGAATGGTGAACTTGTTGTCTGAATCAGAACTCGACAGGTATATGATGATGCTCCAGTCTGAACCAGATTTGCAATCCCTTCACTAATAGTTGCAGGCCTTCTAAGATGTTCGCTGACCTTTAATGGTGATGCATTGACCTTCCAAGATGGTTCGCTGACCTTAAGAGGTGGTTCGCTTGCCTTCAATGAAGATTCACTAACCTCCAGAATGAGTGGGCAGATCTTGCATTATTTAGGAGCAGAGACAGCAACATAGACCTTGTTTAGTCCTAAATGTATAGTGGTGGATAATCAATAACACAGTGGTACCTGCACGTACCAAGCATTCATAGAACAGAACAACTGTACATCATAATATAAACATCAGATGATAGTAATTAGACCAGAAGGTTATATCTTTATTCCAATGTCTCCCATTCCATACATGATCCCTTGCCGAGGTTCCAACCAAACACTATATAGACCCGACGCTTGGCCAAGTTGCCAACCGTCACCAACTCCCAACTACCCGACGGGAACCTCTCGGCAATAGCAAAACATAAACACACATAACACACTTATAATTATTATTCGTACTAACATACGTTTTTACCCCTAACATTATCCCCCTCAAAAAATGTAGTCGTCTTCCAGACGACTTAGACAAAAGAAACTGAAATAAAACATGGCTAAGACTGAAAAGAGGGAGGAGGCGTCCCTGTAGTGGTAGTAGGCTGAGGTTGCTGCCCGACCTGAGTTTTCAGATTCTTTTCTGCCATTAACTGTCGTTCCCGTGCTTTCTTTACCATGTGAACAACTTCCATCAGCTTTCCATCTTTTTGCTCCAGCTGTGAAGTAAGCATCGCCACCTGGGCTGCCAATGCCTGTGCCTCCTTCTCTTGCATGCTGCAACGGGCCTCATATGTAGTCATCTTCATTTTCATCTCCTTCCTCAAGCTCTTTTCAATTGTGGCCAACTCCGTCTGCTTCCTGCTCTCTTTTTCCAGGGTTACTTGTAGATCTGTTGGGCCTCTTTCTCCACTTGATGTTGTCGCATCTGTAAGTACACCTCGCGAAAAGTTCCCTCCATATTGCGGAAAGTGGTGCCTAAGGTACCTGAGCCTCCTATCACGCGCCTGTGGGTCCAGTTTTGAATCATCTCAAGTGTACTATTATCCGGCCATCCCTGCTGCTCGAGGGATTGCGTGAACTCCTCTTTGCATCCCTGGGCCATAAATTGACACAGTTGTGCCACGTCGGCTACATTACCGGCCTCCATCTGTCCAGTAAGTTGGGCCATGTCGCGTGCCACATCCGAGAGTCCTTGTAGCTCCGTCAGGAATCGTCTGAGTGAGCCTGCTGGGTCACTCGGATCAGGTAGTGTGATAGAGAGTCCGGTGAGAGTCCCCTCCAGGTCACTGCTCTACTCGTCCCTTCCCTGTTGCTTCTGAGCAGTGGGTCTCTCCTCATCTAGAATAGTGACCTCGCTATCTGGAGTGGCGCCTAGCCCGATAGCCATGTTATGTGGTGCGAGGGAGGGAGGCAGGTGTGGGGCGAGTGCGAACTGTCCTAGCCACCCATCCAGCAACACATCTATATCCTCATTTGTTATAGTGCCCAAGGCTGCCTCTAAGTTAGCTGATGCCGTACCGGTCTTTGTTGCCATGTACCAGCTTTTGTTTCCGTCGTAGTAGTTCCTGCTGTTGCCGTACCAATTCCGGCTGCCATCGTACCAGTTTCTGCCGTACCAATTTCTCCTGTCCTCGTACTAGTTTCTGCTGCCAGAACGGCCAAACTGATCTGTGGCAACGATACACGTCGTTGTCCCGGCGGTTCCCCTTCGCTAATTTTCTGGAATAGTACCCCCACTGGCCGTACATCTCCTACTGGGCTGGCGACTGCAAGCGCCTCCTGAGGTACTAGGTGTGCCGAAGCTAATTTTGAGGGTGTAAACTTTACCCTTGTACTCTTCCATTGTGCTCGCAACCCCCCCTGTTGCTCCTCTTCTTCATCTTCTTCCTGCTGGCACGATTCTGTTTCTTCCTCCATGGCGGTGTGTTCCGACAGATGGAACCCTTCATCCCCACTTTCTCGTTCTTCTGTTTCCTCCGCCTCCTCGAAATCCTCGACATTGCTAACCTCTTCAATTTCCACAGATGTGTCTAGCTTCCTCCTCTTCCGTTTGGGTTGCGCTGTGTCGCCAAGGATGTCCAGGTGAATGTAGTAGTACATAGTGGGTTTATTTGGCTCGACCCGTCCATGAGGTTCAAACGTCCCCCAATCCTTTGGTGGTACCTGTAGATGTACGACATCCAGGAACAAGCTGATGGTGTGATGGCACATGTAGAATGCTTTGTGCTCTAATCTCAGGAAGTCGTGAATGTGTTCTGCCAGGAGTTGCCCCCAGTTGTACACTTTTCCGCATCTGATCCCGTTCATTAACCCGATCATCCATATAGCGATGTTTGAGGCCCAACTGGCTCCTGTCAGGCGGCTTTTTACCAGGTCCATCAACATCCTCCATTCTATCGGCCCAGACGCTCTTCCACTGGTCTTCTATGAGACCGTCTTTGCACACCAAGTCTATCAACCATTTTTTCTTTTCTCTGGTAAGGTTTTTGGTTGGTTTGGCAATAGATACTCCTTTATCCGGTATGCCAAATACGCACTTGAAATCCTCAGGTTTGAATGAAATCCGCACTGTGTGCCCTTAGAACTGGATGACCGAAGCTCGTTCGTGAGGGTTATAACCGGATACCATGGTCTGTAGGACTGGCTCGAACTCTTTGATGTTAAATATGGGCATCTGCATAGCGTGGTCGACCTGTTCTTTTTTAAGCGATTCCTTCATCACATGGTTTGGAGGGTTTTCCTCCCACCAGGTACGACATTCACTGCCAGTCACACTCTCGAATGCTACATTGGCTGCCGTGAGTTCCTTTGGGTCTTTTGTTGTCTTCGGTCTGCTCCTGGTTTTCCTGCTACTGGTCGGCTCTGTGGCAGTCATGGTTGTACTGCAACTGCCTTTCTCTGCTCTTCTGCTCATATCCCTTCCTGCGTCCTTATTATAACTGTTTGCCAGATTATCTTGCCAGTTGGTGCGGCCCATTATGTCACTTCCAGTTTCCCTGCTGTACGGACCCTTCCTTGTGTTCTGTCTTTCGCCTCTTATAACCTCGTGCTTTGATTGCCTCGCCAAACGCTTGCCGTACAGGCCTATTGTTGCTGTTGTGTTTCCCTGTCTGCCGCCTTATGGATTTCTCCTGCTTCCGCTTGTGTTGGGTTGCATCGACCGTACACCGTACGGTGGAGATATGACCCTTCTTTGTGTCTTGTCCGTACGGCCAAGTCGTACACCGTACGGTCTTTCACTCTGCTTTTTGCAATGTTTTTCGTACGCGTAGGCAATGTGCACAAGACGTCGTACACGTTCGTACGCATAAGTAGTATGCGTACACTTTCTGTGG
Organism: Cryptomeria japonica; assembly: GCF_030272615.1. Classification (NCBI taxonomy): domain Eukaryota; kingdom Viridiplantae; phylum Streptophyta; class Pinopsida; order Cupressales; family Cupressaceae; genus Cryptomeria; species Cryptomeria japonica. The sequence continues at coordinate 713,874,471 of NC_081409.1, read as the reverse complement.
ATGGAAGCCGTACGCCGTACGGTGGTCTTTTCTCGTGCCTAATGTTTCGTACGGTGGTCTTTTCTCTTGCTTGGGTCAAGTACGGTGATCTCGTGTATCCTGAATCCGTACGCTATACGGTGATCTTGTGGTTCCCAATTGGCTCCCTGGTATCCTGAATCTGTACGTCATACGAAACAACCTGCCGTTCACCCCCTGCAATCCGTACACCGTACGACTCAGCCTGCCTTCCGTGGTTCCTACGTGATTCTCCAGTGCCTTGAATCTGTACGTCGTACGGTATAACCTGTTGCGTAATCCGTACGCTATACGGCACACCTTTTTGGCGCTCGTCTTCCAAACTGCGTAATCTGTACACCGTACGGATTGGTCAATTCCCTCATGCTTCCTTCTGCGTCCGTACCAACAGTTTTGCTCAATGTTGTCTGGCTATCAGATTCATCCTGCTCTCTTTCCTGCGTTGTGCCTAATGGGGTCTCCTGGCAACTTTTATAAGCACTTTTCTTTTAGAGGGTTAGGGTTAGGTAAACATGTTTTATTAATTTACCATAAAACACTAGCTTTTTCAGTAACCTTAATTTTTCCTTACTACGTTTACTTGTACTTGCTTGACATTCCAACTTTTTAATACCTGCTGATTTGGCCTTCCTTGCTTTTTCCCTATATTTCCCCTCTTCAGCTTTTAAGACCCCTTGTTTTACCAGTCGTCTTATTTCTTTTCTTTGGCATGGTTTTTTCAATATTAGCTTCTTTGCCTGCAGTTTACCTCGGTACTGCTTGACCTGCTTGTGCCTTCTGATGTGGACCCCTGGCCGGTTGATTGAGTTTATTGCGTGCAAGAATTTCCCTTGTCTCCTTTGTTTTCTTTTCCCCAGCCTTCTACCCTGCCTTTTCCTCCATTCCTTCCTTGGTACGTTATTCCTCCCCTTGTCCTCCCATTTTTTATTTGATTTCGGGTCTCTCTCCTCATTGCTCCTCCTTTTCACTCCTGGTGTATTGTTGGGTGTCCTCACTTTTATTTCTGAGTCGTGCAACCATGTACACACATGTGGTAATCTTCTGTAGCATTCTTGGGCACAGCAGGTCCCTACGTATTCCAGATCCCATATTTTGTCCACCAGTGGTGTGGGTCCCACACCCTTGTAGCGGCCATCAATGTACCGGTCCCTGTATTGGTGGTACCATTTTACTCTCTCTCCGTCAATCTTCGGTGGTCCAGTCGGGTTGGGAATCACCCGATATAATGCGTTAGGTCTAGCCTCTATCTCGCCTACCCCGGACACGATGACAAATAGATCCTCTGTCTTTAGTACCATTTTTAAACATGGTCCTAGGGTTGCCCCATATTCTTCCAGGTTGAGTTCTTCCTCTAGGTCTCTCGGCTCCCCTTCTTTAAGCGGGTTCTCAGTTTCCCTCCGAGCTTCTGCTTCTTCGTTGATGTCATATGCGACGTACCCTTCCCGAGCCCCTTCGTACGGTGCTCGTTTTTTCCAATATCCCGAGATCCGTACCCACACAGCTGGGTCTCCGAAATACACATTCGTGAGATGTTTGTGAATCCTAGGTACTGCTACACCTTCCACCCTTTTTGGTACAAGTCGTTCTTCCATGGCTGATAAGGGCTTTGCCCAATCGTCATCCCTCCGGTAGGGTTCCTCCTATACTACTGGGTCTTCCTGGATCTCCTTGTCTTGACCAATGGTCCAATGTCCTCTCGTGGCATATCCTAGCATGTTGATCCCGATCACAGGTTTACTTCTTTCCCTGTAGATTTTTAACTTGGAACCGTTCACGAGGTCCCTGATCAGGTTGTTATCCAGAGTTGCGAGTTTCACTGATCCATTGCTACCGACCTCTCTGATTTTATAGGGCCTGAGCCAACGGACCTTGAACTTTCCTGGTCGGAGTTTGTTCTGACCGTTATACTTCAAAACTAACTGTCTCGGCCAGAAGTTGGCTTTCCGCAAATGCTGGTCGTGCCAATGCTTTCGCCGCCCTTGTGCCACCTCAGTCGCCCATTGTGCCATCAGTCTCTGTTCATCCAACTTTACCAACCCATCCAGCCTTGCATTCATGCTTTCGGTGTCCCCTAACCGATTTTCTACCGCCACTCGAAGGCTTGGCACAGTGTACTCGGCTGGTACCACTGCCTCCTGGCCGTACATGAGTTGGAACGGTGTATGCCCAGTAGTGACTTTGTATGTTGTACGGTAGGCCCATAGCACGGCTGGTAGTCTTTCCTCCTAGTCCTCTTGTTCCACTCCACATGACTTGTAAATTATTGATACCAACACCTTGTTGGTTGCCTCGGCCTGCCCATTAGCGCGGGGATAGTACAGGCTAGATAGGTTATGGAATATTTTAAATTCCACGGTCATGGTACGGATTACCTGGTTCACGAAGTGCACTCCTCTGTCACTAGTGATTCGAAGTGGTATCCCGTACCTGGTGACAATCTTTTCGTACAAGAATCGTGCCGTACTCAAAGCTGTGTTATTTGGCAAGGCCCTAGCTTCCCCCCACTTAGTGAGGTATTCTGTGGCCACCACAATGTACTTGCACCGATGTAGGCTACTTGGTTTCAGAGGTCCCACAAAGTCCAGACCCTATCGTTTGAATAGTTCTTGCGGCTGGGAAGGAAAGAGAGGCATGAAGTCCCTCTTGAGGGGTTTTTCGGCTCGCTGACAGGTGTCGCATCCGATCACCCACTTTCGGGCGTTCGTGTGTAGAGTTGGCCACCATAGCCCTGCCAGAAGCACTTTCCTGGCGGTTGCATCTGGTCCCATATGTCCCCCTGCCAATGTGTCGTGTGCCTCCTTGAGTACATCGCGAACTTCCTCCTCCATGACACATCTCCTTAGGATTTGGTCGGGGCCCATCTTATATAGAAGTCCATTAATTAGTTGGAAGGTTTTGCTCTTTAGTGCCAATTTCCTCCGTTCCCCTGGTGGCATCTCGCTTGGAAATGTGGAAGTAGATAGGTACTGCCCTATCTTTTCATACTAGGTTGTTAGTATTGCAATTTGGAACAAGTGTGCATCTGGGAAGTCTTCGTTTACTCCCTCAGCTGGTTCTCCTAATCTGATTCTTGATAGCTGATCTGCTATCACATGGGACTTCCCTGGTCGTACGACGATGGTGAAGGTGAATTCTTGTAAAAGTAGTAGCCACCGACTTACCCTCCCTTGGATGATTGGTTTGTTTACTAGGTACATTAGTGCCGGTGGTCCACATAAAATGTGAATGGTGTGGCCAACAAGTAGTGCCAGAACTTCTGGACTGCATATACCATCCCTAGTGCCTCTTGTTCCGTTGTGCTATAGTTTCTTTCTGCTTTGGACAGGAGTCGACTTGCGAAGAAGATGGAATGGTCTAGTCCTTGTGCCCCTACTTGGGCGAGGGTAGCACCAATTGCAAAGTTGGAGGCGTCCACGTGCACGTGAAATTCTTTGTTCCAGTCCGGGTATACCAATATCGGTGCACTCACTAGTCGGTCCTTCAATTCTGTGAAGGCTTCCTCTTGCTCTGTACCCCATACAAACGGCTCTCCCTTCCTTGTCAATTTATCTAATGGCCATGACACCTGCGCGAAGCCCTTAATGAACCTCCGATAGTAGCCTATGTGACCAAGGAATGATTTCACCCTTGTTACGTTTGTTGGACTTTCCATGTTGACAATTACTCCTATCTTGTCTGAGTCTGTCTTCAATCCTTCCTTACAAACGATGTGGCCCAGGAGTTTCCCTTGTGGTACCATAAATCTGCACTTCTTTGGGTTCAAGGCTAGCCTAGCCTTCCGACATCTTTCCATGCACTCTCCCAAAGCCTTCAAATGGGTGTCCTGGTCATTGAAAATCGACCAGTCATCCAGGAACGCTCTGAAATTTCCTACTAACATCTTGTCAAAAATGTGCAGAATTATTCGCTGGAAGGTGGCGGGCGCGTTGCATAGCCCGAAGGGCATGTGGTTATAGGCGTACACTCCTTCCACCACGAATGTGGTCTTCAGCTTATCTTCCTCTGCAATACTTATTTGGTTGTACCCGAAGAACCCATCCAGGAACGTGTACATCTCGTGCCCAGTGACTTCTTCCAGAATACTATCAGTGAATGGGATCGGAAATGGATCCTTTATGGTTACCGCATTTAGGTACCTGAAGTCCACACATATCCTTATCTGATTAGATTCTTTTTTAAGGGAGATGACTATTAGGGACACCCAGTCACTTGTCTCCACTTTGAATATAATCCCTGCTTCTAGCATTTTGTTGATCTCCTCATTGACTCTAGCTGCATAGTTTTTGTTCATCCTATACGGCCTCCTTCGTATCGGTTGGGCGCCTGGTACGAGGCTTATGCGATGTACACACAGCTCCGGCGATACTCCCTTCAAGTCTTTGTAGGTCCAGGCGAAGACATCTTTATATTCCAGGAATATCTTGAAGGCTGTTGCCTTTAGTACCGGGTTCTAGTCATCTCCTACCAGTATCATTTGAGGTACTGCTTCGTTGCCTAGGTTGATCTTCTCCACATCTCGTTCCTCGTACTTGATGGGTTTGTCCCTTTCAAACTGGTGTGCTGGCGTGTCATCCACTCTTGCCATTCCTTCTTGATACCTACCATACTCTGGGGGAAAGGATTGTTCCTCTGTCCCCCCGCTTGCTTCCCCTAACTCACATATTTGTAGCATATGACATTCCGGGTGGAAGACCTCATAGTCCTCCATTTGCCAATGAAAAAGTCCTGCCATCGAACTGGCTCCATCCTCCGAACACCTGTCTAATTCCAGCACTCCTTCCTCGTCGGGCTCTTTTCCGCCTCTGCTTCCATCGGAACCCCACTCCCATCGATTGGAATCTTCTGACTCAGAGTCTGATGACGCGAGCTCTTCGCTGACGGACTGGTTCCTGAGATCAATTACATACTTATGACCATCACTCTCAATTGAGAGCGTATTTATTTTCCAGTTATGATTAGCTTTAGCCATGATCAGCGACTCCCTTCCTAGAAGAGCGTCGTACGCTTCCCTTTCCAACGGGATGACTACAAAATCTAGGAGGAATTGTTGCGTCCCGATTACCACCTTTTGTGCCATGAGGGTGCCGAGGGGTTTGATACCATGTTGGTCAGCACCGACCAGGTGGAAGGTTGGTGGCCAGAGGGTAGGCTTGCCCAAGCTTCGCCAAGTACCTTCCGGTAGCACGTTGACTCCGGACCCGCCATCAACAATGGTGTTAGTAAGCTTCTGCCCCATTATATCCATCTCTACCACTGCTGGTTTCCGCCCAGCGCCCACCGTGAGTAGCATAGGATTCATGGCGTTCGTACCAGGTTCCTTTACTGGGTCCTTCCTACATGGGTCCGTCCCCGTTTGGTTTTCCTGTCCAGGGTTAGTGTCCATGGTTATATTCGTCAAAGCCATCCTTATCTGTGGCATGGTTTGCAGAAGATCGTACACCCGTACGGGTACTGTGGTTTGTAACATTTGCTTGATGATAGTTTTTTCTGGTTCCTGTCGGATTGGCGTATCGGCGGCCAGGTGCGAGGCCCTCTGCTCTTCAGCCATCGCTCGCTGGATATCTGCCCTTGCTTCCTGAAGTCTTTCTTTTTCTGTGCGAGGGCCGGGGTACATGGCTTTCTTGTTTTGCAACCTCGTGATTGCCAGTACGTCTTCCTTTGATCCCTCTACATCGAGCATGTTCACCCCTTTTTGCTTTGGGCAATTATGTCCTCGTGATTCCCTGGACCGCACCATCTACACAACAAACTCCCTCCATCACCTCCATTTTGGCATTCTCGAGCGAAGTGACCCCATTCGTTGCACTTTCTGCACTGAATCATGGGTCGTCCCTTCCTGTCGTATTGAATCCTGCTCCTTGGAGTGTTATTATTGGATCTGTTGTTCCCCCGCCAATTGTTTCTATACCCTCCGGGTGAGGCGTCAGGGTTTGTGGTTGGCCTTGGAGGTGTTGCTGGTGGCGTGGTTTGGTCGGGTTGGGCGTAGAGCACTTGTGTGCTCTGTGCCTTCAAGTTGTACGGGCATTCCTTGGTGGAAGGTCCCGTTATTTGGCAGATGTCACATAAGACTTTACGGGGACAACCTCCTTTAGTGTGCCCTTCGGTCTTGCAGTTAGTACACCATAGTTCTTTTCCTTCCCTACCACTTTCTTTGTCACCTTTTAACTCCATCATCCTCATCATATCCTTGCGGAGTGCTTGCACTATTTTTGATCCTCCGTCACTGTCGTCGTTTGTACTGTCACCATCGCTGGTCCGTCGCTTTCCCCGGGATGTCTTGTTTTCACTTTCGATATCCATGGCGCTATTGTATGCTTCATCGTACGATGGCGGAGGTACTACTTTCATTGTCCTTCTCAAGGATGGTACCAATCCTTCCACGAACCACCGTTTCTTAAGGCCATCTGTCGGCTGGTTCTCCATTTTGTTCAGTAGTTCTCTCAGTCGTCTGTTATATGCGCGCATGCTTTCGTTTTTTCCTTGTTTGGTGTTGTAAATTTCCGCCACAATCTCGTTGTCGTCCCTTAGGAGTTTGAATTCTTCCTCGAAGGCCTTCTTCAGATTGCTCCAGGATGTTTTATGCTGAGCATCAAGGTCTATGTACCAGTCAATAGCTATTCCTCGCAAAGTGGCTGGAAATGCCTTCACCCAGTAATCCCGGTCGTCTTGGCCATTTGCTTCCCAGATGGTAACGCATGTCTTGCAATACGGGATCCTTTGATCCGTCGCCCATGAATTTTGGAAGTTTTTGTTTCTCTGGGGTGTGTGCCATCATTTTTTTCTGTGCGGTTTTATGTAGTGCCTGGAAATGGCTATATGCCGGGAAGGTACTATGTGTTCGGGTGGTGCCGTACACTCTTGGTCTGGTTGGGTCCCTGCCAATCGGGCTTTGGTCACCTTCACTTCTATAGTCCCTCCTTCCCGGGGTTTCCGGGTCCAATCTTCCTATTTTGATGCCCTCTGACAACGACAAGTTTTTAATGCCGAACAATGTCGCTTCGAAAATAGTGGCGATTTCCTCGTGCAGGTCTCGTACCACCTCCTCCCCTTGTTCGGAAATTCCGATTGGGTGCTTTGTGATTCAGTTCCGAAGTCTTCTTCACTTGACGTCGAGTGTGGGGCCTGGTTGACGAGATCTTCCTCCGCTACGTCTGGAAGTGGCAGGTTCCTAGCGACCTCGGCCAACTCCTTCCATGTACACGGTTTTTGCCTCTCCCGACTACGACTCCAACTCACACTCCGACTTCTGTTGTGTTTCTGTGGACTCCTTGAGTCCGCAACCTCTCTTAGTCGTCGTCTCCTGTTGGCCTGTTCTTTTATGCGGAGGGATTGCCGTATAGTTCCCTCGTTTACTCCTTCGGTAGCAGTGGTACGTCTGTCTTTGTTCGGCCGTAGGGGCATCAAGTGCCAGAGGTACGGCGTTGACTGGCCTCCCTCTCCTCTTCCTCCCTACGACTCCGTTCCTCGTACCGTCGGAGAACTTGTTGCCGTCGAAGTTCCTTTGCCGTTTCCTCCCTTTGGTCTTGGAGTGCAATCAAATTCCTGGCGAGTAACCTTGGAATACTTCCGAGTAGGTCAAAGACGGGGGTGCTGACGGTGAGTTCACCACGTACCGTACCTTTCGAGATGACTCTCTCCTGAGCCTCTCGCCGTACGTACTGTGTGACCGACACGTCCCACAACTCCACCAAGTCTGCTGTCAACTGATCCTCTCGTTCCTCTTCTGCGGTACTCTCTTCATGTGTGTTGCTGTCCACGACAATTAATTGCTGGTTAAATGGTCGGCCCATTAGTTGCTTCCGCTTGCCGCCATGGTTATCTCTAGGTTCGTTCAGGCAACGGCGCCAAAATGTTTAGTCCTAAATGTATAGTGGTGGATAATCGATAACACAGTGGTACCTGCACGTACCAAGCATTCATAGAACAGAACAACTGTACATCATAATATAAACAACAGATGATAGTAATTAGACCAGAAGGTTATATCTTTATTCCAATGTCTCCCATTCCATACATGATCCCCTGCCGATGTTCCAACCAAACACTATATAGACCCGACGGTTGGCCAAGTTGCCAACCGTCACCAACTCCCAACTACCCGACGGGAACCTCTCGGCAATAGCAAAACATAAACACACATAACACACTTATAATTATTATTCATACTAACATACGTTTTTACCCCTAACAGACTTTGCCTTAATCTTCAATTGGAAATTCGCATTACTTGCAGAACTAACTTCACATTATTGATGATAAAACTGAGTGATAAATGCATACAAATGAATCTCCATTTATATGTGGCGTGGAGACCAATTCAAGTCGGCTTTACCTTAAGTTTTGGTGCCAAGACTTAATTACAATTATAAGGCTTACACGTTACCTTATGTCTTGCCCTATTTTGGCGTCCTAATAATGATTAAGTTATATTGCAAGGGGAGCACACCTATTTAGGGCCACACATTACATGAAGGGGTGTGTCCCTATGTTTGGTGAGCTTAATGCATTTGGGCCCAGCCCTATAAGGATTCGGATGTTGCCTTAAGGCAATCCGAATCCATTTGTTTTCCTAACTTAGTTACAAAATCAACATAACCATTCACCGTGACTCATACAATTTAGGCAAGGAAGAATTCAATCTTAATCAGGATGGCCACTCTTTTGCTATGTATGCCATTTCAACCCTATGTTTACCAGGTAAGGATTTTTATTTTTGGAATAATTTTTTGAGTTTAGTATTGGAGATGTTATTTTCTTATGGGTTTCGTGAATTTTATAGGGACCTTGTGAATTTTGGAGACAGAATCTTGGATCTAACAAAATTTGTGCTTGTCATTATATTCTATAAAGTGAATGGCCTTTTGACTTGTGACTATTCACAACATTTTTTGGTTTTCATTTTGCTATGTGTGCATGTCTGTCTTGCGATGTTCAGGAAACCCCAGTAAAGACCTAATTCGGAGGACATCCCCAGCAGCAGCAGCAGGTGCCCAGCGTGGCGAGCAACAGTACCAACCGAAACGCTCCTTTGCCCATGTTCAAGGAGAGGCTGACCACACACAATATCAATAGTTACTCACTCGTAGTGTGTATTATGTGGATTTGGGTGAGAATAGAGGTATTTAAAAGAGATAAAAGCTTGTAAGTTGCCTTCATAAATTATGAGATGGTATTTTTAGGTACTATTTTTAGCAAACTGGTTAATTTCTGACAAAATTTTTAAATATAAGATCTGTTATTCCATCATCTCCTTGTGAGCGCAGGTCTTGATTGGGATCAAGAATACTGTCTAGATGGTTATATTATAGATGCAAATTAATAACTAAATAAAAATAAGTTTTGTTTGGATATTGATTGTCCATCGTGTTGAGACATGGACCAGCTAGGACTCAAAACTAGGACCTTCCATACGCTGCTGGAGTGCTCTACCACTGAGCTACTGGCCCCTCTTGGACCAGTCTATCGTCGGTCCGGGTGTGGCTTATTTCCAACACCAACACCCCCCCTTAAGCCACACCTCTCGTGTGCTTGGGGCTCCTAGCCTGGACCTGGGACTCGAACCTAGGACCTTCCATATGCTGCTGGAGTGCTCTACCATTGAGCTACTGGCCCCTCTTGGACCAGTCCATTGTCGGTCCGGGTGTGGCTTATTTCCAACACCAACACATCTCACTTTTCACGTAACAAAAGGCTTTTGCTTTGAGATCACTTTTAGCATGACAAAATAACTTCATTTTTTACAACCTTGATTACATCTTGGAATCTTCAAGATTGACATATGTAACATATTCGCCATAAGCTTAGTTAAAAGACTTAAGGTCATTTGTAACAATCATGGTTATATCCAATCTATATCATGATTTTTTCTTTTTGCATGTACATCTGTATGCCTCTGGATTTACTATCTAGGAGCCTATTACTAAACTTTTAGCCATGTCTCTCTTCATATACAATGAATTCCTCTTCAATAAATGGCTATGTGAATTTTCCTTTCTTGGCATAAATAGTGGCAATTATCCAAGTAATAAATAAAATCTATGCATGTGAGGTGAAAGGAAGCTAAGGTGTGGAAAACACTTCCTAACACTAATCTAGTGGGGGAGATAGTGCAAATTTTCTTACAAATCTTCTAATACAGAAATAGAAACACATTCATAGAGAGATAATAAACATGCGTAAAGATAAACAATGAACACAAGATATATCGTGGGGAAACCCTTTCGGGTAAAAAACCCCACACTCCAAAAGCACAGTACTTTGTATTCCAGTAATCAAAATCTTACAATACAATGCTAGTACTTAGCTTCTTCAACAAGAATCTACAACTACAACCCACAACCTGGATTAATTTCGGCAGCATAACACTTCACCTTCAAAACATTACATATCTAACACTCCTCAAGACTACCTTTTATAGAGAAATACAACTCAAGAGGAAACTTCTAGATGAAGCATCAAGATGGGGTCGTGCATAACATTTGGCCCTATTTTGTGGCCACCAAAAACCATCCAAATGACACATGTACGTCTCCAAATGACTCCCCATTCAAACCTCCTAAGTTGGGCACTCAAAATCTACTATTTCGAGGTATGACAGATACTCTTACGCATCTTACAGCTGTCATTATTTACAATGCTTACAGTTGTAAGAGAATCCGTCATAAATGACTAATTTTAACTTATTCTCTTGCAACTTGTCATAACCCTCTCCATGCAAAAGGTATCTCCTGCCAGTTGTCCATTCTGTTATAGAATCTGTCATAGGCCGACACTTGTCAAGATCCTCATGTGGGATGCTTGCCTCCACATGTGCAACATATGTGTCATACAGTCATTGCCAAGTAGGATGCCACCAAGCTTTGTAGGCAATAAATAAAATAATAAATCAATAAATAAATGCATTAGCCAATGTTAGGATTTGCAAAGGTTGAGACACCTTAATCCCAACATGAGGCCATTTTTAACCAGTGTAGTTGATTTTCATTCGTGCCGTTGCCATGTGACCATGAATCTAACTGAACCTGGGTCATAACGTATATGGTATAATTTTCATGTTGTGGCCGCTTTGCATTTATGACCTTGGAGGGGAATACTTCCCATTTGTATTGTATAATATATAAAGAATAAAATTATTTCTGAGATCTGTATAACTTATAGTTTATGGTGGAGGGAACCTTGTCAAATAGAATAATCAATTTCATTTGAAATTGTAATTCAATTGGGAATATTTAATCTTTCTAACAGATAAATATCTGTTACTAGTACAAATAGGTTGTTACTGCATTGAGTTATTTGTTGATGTTTATTGTAAGATCCTGTTTGTGGATGAAATTCACAGAAGGCTGCAAGCTTGAAAGAAAAAGATATTTATTTCTTTCAGACATAAGTGACTTTTAAGGTTCACTTACTCTAGAACCTTTTGCATGTCAGATTTTGTTGTGGCGTCTAAAACATGATATAGACTAAAATACAATTCGGAAATAGTTCTAAGATTCATCAGTTCTTTGATTTGTTGTATATTCCACAATGTCGTAATACATAGTAATATTAATAGGAGGAATCTGTATGCTGAAAAAGTAGACCAAAACTTACCTGCCTTAAAATTTACATCTCGTGAAGATATTTACAGGGAAATTCTTATATGTACTGCTGGTAAAATGGTACACCCTAAATTTTTGCAGAAGCTATTTTGAATTTCTTGTCATAGACCTATAGTTGGCATAGGCAATTGTATCAAGTATTTTTCTTATTACAACATCTTTTGAGTGTTAGACTTGCTCATATAAACTTATTTGTTTCGAGTGCATTGTATTTTTCTCCGAGTAAGGTATTCTGTTGTTTGATCCAATTTAATATAATCAGAAGTAATTCTATCCTTTTTTGGCTGCTGCTGAGTTGTAGAAGCCTGGGTAAATATTCCTGCATCCGAACTTTGGTTGGTGCTATTGTCTCCTTATCTATCTTGGTAAAAGAGCGCAAGTCATGTAAAACTTCTTTCGCATTAAATCTCTTGTTTCAGATTAATGAAGGCTAGAGAGTGGGTCCTGGCCTACACTTTTCCAACAAAGTGTGTTTTTGAATGTTCAAGTCTAGGAAATGAAAATTGTGGTTTGTCTTTGATATCATTTGTTATGACAGTTCAAACTATGATTATTGGAGATTACTTCTTGGACATGCTTTCCTGATCTAGATTTATCTACAAATTGTCTCGGTTACCTGGAAATTCGAAAAGATGGTTCGAGAGTGACATTATCTCTGAAGTTTTTCATTCAGATGGAGATTCTAAAAGACAGTTTAAGGGTGAGTTCTGTTTTTAATATTTACTTAATTGACACGTTTGAATAAAATAGATCTTTGAAAAATCTTTGTCAATGAAGAAGAAATGATCTTTCTTACACAGCCTTCCAACCTTCAATGTCTATGAAGTTAAGCAAAGGAGAGCCTGACTTCCACTGCTGTGATTGATGTTGACGATCTCTGTATTGTTGTCACCATTTAATGAAGCTACTCCCCTTCAAGAAAACCTCATCATAGATGCTGTAATTTTATATCATCTTCCACACATAACCTTGAAACTTCTCAAGGCTTTCTACGTGTGGGCCATTCATAACTTGATCTTGAAGAGTTTTTAGGGCTTCTTCTACATGACCCTGAATGCAGAAGTTCTCAGTAAGCATGAAAATTTTGTGCGGGGCTTCTTTCATCTGCTGCTGCAAATTTGATCTTTCTCTTTCATCCGTTTCTCATCCAACATTGGTAGATAGTTTCCACTATTCCCATGTTTGTTATCAATTTGATAGTAGTTGCAATGTCTAGATGCTCCACAATTTTCCTATTTCTGTTGCCAACAATAATCCATTTATTTTGGGATTGGAGTCACTAGGTAATTCATGCTTCTCTACCATCACAACTATTTTGTACCAAAATAATGTCAATTTTATTCTACACTCATTTTCTTTAGAGTCTCTATTGGAAGATAATCCCAACTATTCGCTGCCTTTCATGTCATGTCCATATCTCCCATATCTGCAGGCAATCTGCAGCATTAAAGATGAGCATTGAAGGTAGCTTTTGGCAAGATTCGATTTGAATTCATCCAATCCATCAACCGTCCCAGCTGCATATTTCACACAGATTGTGGGTAGTTAGATAAACAATATTTTATGTTTGTTCCCTCTCTTCTGTATTGGTTCATTTCAAACTAAGTTTTGCTTTGGTAGGGTTCCTTAATATTTTTCCGGCAAACTCTGTTCACTCTTTTTTGATCAGCACCATTAACAGCATGACAGTCTGCAGAATCTTGGTCCCTAAGGTCTGCATTGCATGACTTTGGAGTCATTCTTGAAAGTCAACCAATCGCTTTTAGATATAAGTAGACTTGTGCTAAAATCAGCAAAATAGAGTTCTTCATTATGTCGAACGAGAATGGACAATGGTACATTCTTGTATGAGTTAGTAGAATAAAATTTGGAATTGCAAATGGATTCTAGATATTACAGAGATAAAACATGGCATGCAATTTATAGAGATATTTTGTTTGGAATTTGTTTGTTCATTTGGTGAATAAGGGAAACCTTTAACAAAGGCAGCTGAGTCTGCGCTCTCTAGTTTGTAGTCTATTATTGGATGTGTTTTGTTTTATAATGAATATATTGTATCATGTGCCTCGAAGAATTTTCTTCTTGTGAAATACTAACGTGTATGGAAAGTGCCTCTGAAACTAAATCTGATGGTTGTATTTTTCTTGTAGTGTGTATCTTTATGGGATATAACTTGTCACGTGCATCATTGCTATGGTAGATAATGGACATATGATACAGTCAAGCGATATTTTATGGCATCTCATGTGAACAACAAAAAGACAAAAAAAATAGTACCAAAATTAAACTACTCATATGACCTTTTGCTAGATTACCTGTAAGTAACATCAGTGTTCATCCTAAAAGGGTTCAAATGCACTTGATCCCTGATTAACGGAAGTCATTGGTAAAATTCATGGTCATTTTGATTGTTAATTAATAATGTTGATGTCTTATTTGAGAATAAAATCACACTTAATAGTGGTTGGTTTTTAGACAAATGAAAGATGAAATGTAGCATTTATGTAGTTCGATTTTGTCTTCAAAATTGTTTTGTTTGCTTGATGAGTTATGACATTTGAACCATTTCTTGAAGGCAGTAAAGTTTTGTGTAACAAGGAATTCCAAATTTAATAGCATTGTCCTTCCTTGAGTGTGCAGACATCTACTGCCAATGTAAATAAGGATTAATGAGTAGCATTAGATGCAATTACAAAGAGTGCAGGGGCTAGAGGACACCCTTGCCTAATGGCTTTCCAAGATAAGGGGTTGAGTGCGAGATCCATTAACCTCCACCAAGGTAGAGGCATCTTTAATAAGAATCTGAACCATCTGACAAAACTCCTTAGGAAAACCAAATGATTCCAACGTCACTGTCAGAAATTCCCATTCAATCTGGTCATATGCCTTTTCAAAGTCAATAACAAACATAGCCACTCTCTGATTGGTACGTTCAGCTCAATTCATTTAGCTCAATTCATTGCCTCCTAACTTGTAATCAGATTCTCAAGAATGTATCTGCCTTTGATAAAGGCAGTTTGAGTATTGCTCACAAATTTTGGAAGGATATCTACTAGTCTAAGAGCAATAATCTTAGCTAATATTTTATAGGACATGTTGAGTAGGGTAATGGGTCTCTAGTTTTTAATGGAGACATATCCCCTCTTTGGGGAGCAACTTGATTACTTCTTTGTTAATTTCGACTCCCAGAGTGCCTTCCTTTAAAGCTTCCTCATACACCTATAGCAGGTCCCACCCTATCCATTCTTTGGCATCTTTATAAAACTCAATGGGTAATCCATCAAGGCCTGGGCCTTGTCATTATTAAGAGTGGTGATGGCATTAAGGATACTATTTAGATTGGTTTCTTAAGTGTAGAATCCTCTTCATCCCAAATCCTCGTAGAGATAAGGGTTCTACACTTGTCTCTTGTCTATCGATTAGAAGTAGAGTTCCCTTCTGAGGTAAACAATTTCTTATAGTAGAGAAAAAATCATCTTTAATGTCTTTATTGTCTACCAATTCTCTGCCTTCTTCCTAGACTCTCACTCCTCTCTTTGAATACTTTATGTCTTGATAGATTAAAGAAAAACTTAGATCCTTTATCTCCTTGTTTAGACCAATTAATCTTGGCCCTAATCTTAATGCCCTGAATCTAGTGGGTTTGAATGCCCTCAAGAGAGGTCTCGGTCTAGGACAACCAGAGCACCAGATCTTGATTGGAGGGTTCTAATTGGGTTTGAGCTTCTAATCTCATGACGTTATCAACCAATTCCTTCTCAACCTTCCTCATCTTTGGCTTTCTTCTTGCCTACTGTTTGCAAAAAGTTCCTCCAACTATTAATGTTCTTGTTCCATTTGTCAATAAATGAACCAAAATTACCATCCCATTTATTAATTTGTTGAATCATATAAATAGCACATCTAACATCTAAATTTTAAGAAGGCTAGTATTAAGGATAAAGTTATCCTCCCTTGTGTTAGGCTTGCAATCATTAGAATTAAATGCTAATTGAGCTTTGATAGGGCGGTGATCCAAGAGGGTGTATGGGAGTACCCTAACAATGGAGCCACCATCCTCTTGTTTGAAGGAGAACAAATCTTTATTAGCATAGAATCTAAAAAGTTTGCAGTAAATTCTCCTCCTTCCTTGTTGGTAATTACACCAATTGTACCATATGGACCCATATCCATTCTTCTTTCCTTCAAGGGGGTCAAACAACCTAAGCTTCTCCTTCATCCTAAACTAGTATAACTTCTCTCGACATTTCCATTCCAATTTCAAGCCTCCTGATTTATCTTCTTGATTCTCAATCATGTTGAAGTCCCCACCATTAACCCAAGGGATATCTAATAGAGTGTATAACCACTTCCAAAAGCTAATCATGTCTCTATAATCATTAGTTGCATAAAGGAAGCACATTCCTAATTTAGTGTCTTGATCACAAATGATGGTCCACACAACCCTATTGCATGGGGAGCAACCATTATCCACAACTTTATATTTCCAATTATCCCTTATCATAATGACAACTCCCCCCTTGCCTTTATCATGATTGGTAGAGAAGGGTGAAGCATCTTTCTAGATATATTTAAGGTTCACATCCAATGTGAATTTGGTAGCTTCCACTTCTTGCAACGTTAATATATCAACATTTCTATGTTGCATCAAGAATCTCTTAACAGTATATTTCTTGTCTGGGGTCTCAAGACCCCTTACATTCCAAGAGATACAATTTATATTCATGATGAACATTATTGAGTAGTATCTATTACAAACTTAAAGTTGACATAGCATTTAGGAAGATCCTTATCAGTATCCTTCTTCTTAGGTAGATGAGACTATTTCCCTTCAGGTGTCCCCCTCTTCCTTTTGGCTTTTGTGAATCAACCATTTCCAACATGAATCGATATTTTACAATCATCTTTCTTGCACCTCAAGACCTAACATGACAATTGTTGTTCTTTAGAAATCAACTCACTAGATAATGACTCAGTTTTGAGGTCAAACTTTAATGGGTGAGTTTTAGAGTTGTCCACTCTAAGACTCACCATATCTTTATCATGTGGTACAATGCCCAGGTTGTGATTAGTAGAGAAGGGCTCATTTCCCATAAGAGGATCAATAGTAATGAGACGAAAAAGGAATCATCCTTATCAATGCTAGAGTTAAGGTTAATGCTAGAAGGACTCAATTTGCTGTGAGGATGGGATGAAGAATAGGCCTACATGTCCCCAAGGGGAGGGGATTCTCCATCAACTACACCATCTTGAGGGGTCTCATTATAAGAATCCGCAAGAGTACTAAAATTATTAGAAATTTTCAAGGGAGAAACTCTCCCATTAGAGATAGGTAGATCAATTATCACACTCATCATCTCAGAGGATTTCCTCCTTTCTTCAACATCCCTAACCATGATTTTGACAATAGAGTGATTCTCTTTCAGTCACATTAATCTTTGGTGGCAGCAATTGAGTATCATTGTCCATTGGAATCAAATAAGAATCAATGGAAGGATGCTTTATAAAGGATTGAGCTATCTCCATCATACAATTTTTATTCCTCTTCAAGCTTTCCAAAGCAAGTTGTTGAGCATTCTTGCGTCTGGACTTGTGGGCCTTGGGAAGAACAAATTGGTCATGAGAATCATCCTTTCTATCTCTAACTTGGGCAAGCGAGATGTCAATAGCCAAATGAGGCAAGGGGTTAGCATTAAAGTCCCCAATTTTAAGGGATCCATCAAAGACGAGTGGAGCAGTTACAACAACCTTCATCGTTGCCTTCAGAGAATTCAAGCTTTCCAAAAGAGACATTTGGATGATGCTAGCAAAACCCTCAGTCAGAGGCTATGAAGATGGAGACTAATTACTAATTGCAAGACTTGGTAGGGCCTCTTTAGGAGAACCAATAGGATTATACGAAGGTTTTTGTTTAGTCAAAATCAAACAATTCCTCTAAATATGACCCTCTCGTTTGCACAAAAGCAAACATTGATCCCACCTAGGGTTTCGATAATGCAGATCAAGGGGTCATCATCAACCTTGACATCTAAAAATTTGGGGAGATCCTTCTTGAGATTAACGAGGATTAGGATTATCCACCCTAAGCACCTTGCCAACGGATTCCGACAATTGGAGAATGAAATTCCATAACAGAGGGGAAGATTTTAACCACTATCCACCTAGGGCAAGACAATGCCAGAATATCATCAAAAACAACCTCGGGTGACTACTTAAGAGCCCTAAAAGTACAGTTTCCTATGGACCAAAATTGTTTATCAACAATTGTCACTTGAGATTTAGGGTCATTGAAAAAATAATGAAAAGCCCTTTTTGAATCTTCTGCAAAATGAAATTGATACCCTAATTTTTTATTCCAAATATTTTTAAACCATTCATCTAAGAATTTGTGGGTCGAGCACTTGGTAATGTCCACAACCACGAGAAAGACTACAATATTTTTTAATTGAGATTTCTTGTTATTAAGAGCATTAATCATTTCAAAATTAGGAGAAATAGAAACACTAGAGATAGGAAGGGCAATCTACTTACCTATTTCTCCTCTTGGTTCATCATTACCTACATACAACAAAACCAATTTTGGGTCGAATTTCACGGTTTTAGGCACAAAGAATAGGTTATCAACTAACACAGATTTGAAAGATTTGGTGCCAATTGAGAAGCTATCTCCTTTATTATTAGCAAGAGAAGTCAAACTACCAACTTAGATGCTTGGAGTCCCATTAATACAACCACCTTAAATGCTGCCTACCTTGCAAACTGGAGGAGACAACCAACTTGAGCAAGAATTAAATGCAGAGATAAAACATGAAACGAGAAGGTAGGCTTACCTTGATGGAGGACACCTTAAACGCTCCCTACCTTGCAAATTGGAGGAGACAACCAACTTGAGCAAGAATTAAATGCATAAATAAAACATGAAACGAGAAGGTAGGCTTACCTTGGTGGAGGAGGACATACGACCTCCTCCACACTCATGATATTGACCACTGCTTTGGGGTAAACCCTAACACATCTCCACTTCCAAAGTTGCAGTTTGGTTGCCCAATAGAATAAATATTAATAAATTTTCATGAAGGATTTTCAATCTTTATATTGCATTCATTAGTCTAAGGAACTCATTTCCTCCATTTTTAATCACAATTTTTAATCTTGTTGGAGGAATATAATTAGGGTTTATTTAGATAGGCATGGACGAAGGTTAGACCTAGGGTATGAGTTTAGATTGGAAGGATGATAATGATGATGTAGGATGGGGTCGATTGGATGAAAAGATTGACTTGGAGACACATAGAATTAAGAAAACAAAGATAAAATATTTGTTTGGTTTTTGCAATGTTTTGATTTATTTTTTAAGGTTTTTGGTTTGTTGTTTTTTTTGGCTTTTGTGTTTTACATTTTTTTTATTTTTTTATTAAATATAACACACAAGGAATGATTGAAAAATACAAATCATATGGATTAATTTTGATGAGTGTCCCCTTTTGATTTTAAAAGGAGAAAATGATTTTAATATTGCACTTGACAATTGAAAAAATTGAACTCAAGTGGGATAATCAATCCTTGTAGACAAGGGCACTACAAGAAAAGGTAGCCACAATGTCTCAGTTAGGCTTTGCAAGACTGACTAGGTGCTTCCTCTACATACGACAAGGTTACGTGAGGCCTATTCCATAGATGGAGAGAATATTGCCAAATAGTGAGAAGAGAGGGTAACACACACTCCACCTTCACTTATTTAAGGTATAATTTTTATTGAGGCTTAGCCCATATTGACAATATTCCACCTCAAAAAAGTGTGCCTTTCAATTCAGCCCACGTTCTCTATACTCCATCTAAATATGGGAGTTGAGGTTGTCCCCTATAGTGATCACTTCTCTAAGTAGGACCCTTAAAAGAAAACAAGATCACTTATTTCTAATTACTCAAGGTTTCCACTAGGATGTGAGAGAAGAGGATATGTAAGTAGATATTGATGATTAAAAGATAATGGTTTATTTTAGATCCCAAATCCAAATGTGAAATGTAAATTTTGATCCCAATTTTCAAATGTGAGAAGACACACTAAGGTATATTTTTAGATAAAAATCAGATAATAAAAATGGGTTTCTAATAATTTCCTAATTGATTTTATAAAATTGCTATAAGCAATTTCATATGAAGAAGTTATGTGGAAAAAGAGAGGGTTGATTATGAATAAGTGCACTTGAGTTTTGGAGTAGAATATGGAAAAACTATTTACACAAAAATGTAGAGCTTTGAGTAAGCTTTCCAATGTGTTTTGAATTTTGAAAATCTGATATGCAAATTTATACCCCTTTTCCTGTAAAACTTCTTTAAGGAAATGTAGGCACAACTTAAAGAAATATAGACACCCACTTCATGAAGTGTAGGGACCATTCATTGAAGTAGAAGTGCGGTTAAGGAAATGTAGGCACAACTTAAAGAAATATAGACACCCACTTCATGAAGTGTAGGCACCATTCATTGAAGTAGAAGTGCAGTTATATGAACAGAAGGTAGTTTCTCATATATAACAAAACATAAGCACCATTTGTGTACTGTATGTGCAGTTATTTGAAGCAAAAGCCCAATTGTGTGAAGTGGAAGCATAGTTTTAAAAAACAGAGCTAAAAGTGCAATTTTGTGAAGCAAGAGCATAGTTTTATGAAACAAAGGTAGCTATACATGGAGAAAAAAAATATAGGCACCATTATATTAAGCGTAAGTGTAGTCTTATGATGTGGTAGTACAATTTTTGAACCAAAAGCACAAAAAACATAATATGAAGTGTCAAATCTAAGCTTGCAATTAAAAATCATCAAAAAATCACAAAATACGTCAAATATGGACATGGGTCCAATCAGATGTGGAAAAATGAATATAGGAAAATTATAACAAGCGAAATAATATGAAGATTCAAAGAAATATGGAAAACATTTTACCTTGTTTTCTCATTCCTCCTCGATTGAGCTAGAAGAAGAGTTGCACCCAACAATCTCTTGATGTGCTCCTTTCATGGATTGAATGTGGTTGCCTATGAAACTAGCAACACAATGGTAGGATTGATATGATGAGTGATCAAATTGATAAGATAATGATATGATAGAGATATGCTCATGGATGATTAGATATAAAATTTTGTAGCATAAGGCTATGGAAGAAGAGTTAGATAGAAAATTGGATAGCATAACATTGTGATGAAAGAGGACATCTACATGGGATGAAAGACCTCTATAATTAGAATTTTGAATAAGATGACCAAGGGATTGGATTAGAGTTTTAATGTATAGCTAGGATTAAAAGAATATTAGGTATTTGGATAAAAGTTCTATTTGTGTGATAAGTATTAAATGAGCAATAAGAGCTATGGTTAGGATAAGCAATATTGCAATATTCTTGTGGATGAATAGGATCAAGAGGTTGGATATGAAAATGAGGGATTAGATAGAAAGTTAGTTTGACATTTAGGAAGGTGTCCAGGATCAATGAATCTATACAATGTTTATTTTAGACATGTGAAGAGATAAGGTGGGACACTTGTCACATGCCTACAAATGTAGATTATGATCCATGTCAACAACATGATGGACTAAGATAAAATGGACAAGAATAGAAGAAAAGGATAAATTAATTAATTACATAATAAATATATATTTAATTAATAGCTAGAAAGGTAGGAATGGGGTGAGATTAATTAGTTAAATAAATAAAAAAATCTATTTAATTAAAAGCTATGGATAGGCTAAAATTAGGTTTGTTTAGGATAGGATACTTTTAGGTGTCTACACTACCCATTTGTAGCCTTGACATGTTTTGATCTCAACATCATTTCTAACTATGTCTCAAGAGATGCATAGGTTGTGCTTGTGCTTGTTACATTGAGTGTGTATCAAAGTTTAGTTTCTCTATTTTTCATGTTACCCTTGATCATCATTCATGTTCTTTCTATTATTGGTATTTATAGACCACCCCCTTGTCTTGAGATGTGATTCCTCAACATGTTGATTATTGGTTTGATTATTGGTGTTATATATGCTTATGCTTAATGCACCATAATTTTTTTTATTATAAAAGCAATGTTAACAAGGGCATTGGCCCTTCACATAGCCAAAAGGCTATCAATTAGCATACAACAACCCATAAGTGGCAAAAGAGAGACAAACTAAGCTGGGATAGAAACCCCAAACAAACAAGGTCAGACAGGCCAAACAAACCTGTCAAACCTGCAACAACCCAAAACCCAACTCAAGAGTGGGGAGAAACACCCAAAACTTGACAAAGAGGGGTTTGGGAAAGGGGGACAGACTTCCCCTTCCGTATGCGACAAACAACTGTCTAGGCAACACTGTCATTAGGAACATTCAAAGAAAACTCAGGTGGGGAGGACCCCACAGAGTTACTGCCACGCTGTTGTTACAGAACAACAACAACATGTTGCTGCAAAACAAGAGCAAAATCACCAAGAGTAGAGCAAAATTGCGGAGCAACTACAACATATGTAGGAGCCATAAGAGTGGAAGAGGCCACAATAGTAGTAAGGTCGACAACATCAATAGTAAGGGGCACCTCATCTCGGGAGGAAACATCATCCTCCTGAGAAGAGTCGACAGAATCAAACTCAAAGGCATTGACCATCAAGTGATCTTCAGTAGCATCCTTCAACCAAGTAGCAGCACCCCTGCGGTGGGAGAGGGAACAGTCTAAAGCTAAGTGTCCCATTGAGAAGCATCTTTGACAACAAAAGGGGAGGCCCTCATAGTCCAATGATTGAGTCCATGACCTATCCCCAACCATTAGAACCACATCTCAAGGGAGGGGCAGAGATATGCCAATATAAATTAACAAGCGGACAAAGGTAGAATGACCCATGGAAGTCGTGACATCATCAACCTTCAAGAAGTTGCCAATGGAGTTACCAATGGCCTCAAAACAAGAAGGCTCCCAGAAATGGAGGGGAAGATTAGGAAGACAAATCTAGACTAGACAAACAGTAAGAGGTTCAGTAAGGGGGTTGAAGAAATTCGTCTAGGGCTTGACAAAGAGAGAGTGATCTCACCAAGCCCACAACTTACCCAGAATCGAATTGCAATCAAGAGTAGAAGTAAAGGAAGCCATGGAAAATCCTTTAGCACAAGGAAAAAGCTAAATGCCATGAGTAACTAATGGCTTCTAGGAATGCCTCACCAAGTGGTGAAGGTTTGGAAGAGAAGGCCAAAACCCAACAAAATTTGCAAACCAAAGCACAACGTTGGTAAAAATCAACATTTTCCACAACCCCTTGACCATAGGTCACAACAGGGGAGGTCTTGGCACAAGGAAGAGGACAAATTCCCTTGTGAGGATGAGCAACAGATCTGGCCACATGAGCAAAGCTTCAATCGGTAGCAAAAGAAGGAGGTTTGGGATGAACAAGATCACTCGCAATGGGGATCGTGGGACCCACAATACTAGAAGCAACCAAACCCTTGACGCCAATACCCACAGTGTCCACAGAAGTAGAGGAAGGAGCAACACTTGCGCCCATAGTAGCATAACCGACACCCAAACCCTCAGTAGAAATGGTACCCCCATCTATGGTACCCATGATAGACTCAAGCGGTAGGGACGAAGGCTGGGTTGAAAGTTGCGCAATGCCATTGGCAACCACAACAACAATGACCCAAGGCACAATCGGGGCAGAGGTGACAACACCCTGCGTAGAGGGAAGCGTGGAGCCACCGCTAGCCTTGACACCGATAGGAGAACTTCTCACAACATGCACGATCAAACTGTGATAGGCGGCAGAGTCATTGGGGAGCGGGAGAGCCATCTCATAATTTGATAATGCACCATAATGTTTCAATTCATAGAGATGTGGATAATTTATGCAATGATTAAGTTTGTTCTTGATTATTTGATATTCAATTTCAATGAATTATATGACTAAATTTATGCCTTGTGATGTCGTACCCTATTGTGTGTTTTATGATATGTTGTGCTTCGACTATTATTTATTGAGTAGGTACCTTCAACGTGTGTGTTGAGTGGCTATAAGTATAGTGTTATTTGGTCACCTACCTGCAAAGGTTTGAGTTATTCCTCAATGGTGATTATATTGGAGATGTCACAGTAGATCGTCCCTTTTTCCAAACCCAATCATAGTTGATCTAGTTGCAATTAATTTTTGCATATTTGACCAATGTTATCTTAGGCCTAAAGAAAAAGTGATTCCAAAATCCCTATATGTCAAGAGATTTTAGTGAATGCCTAATAAACAGATTTATTAAGTTTTTATTTTCTCAATATAAATATTTTGGTTGCAAGTATATGTGATTTATTCATTATTTAAATGGTGAAAATTGAATGAGTTAGAATGTTTGATTTGATCTTAAATTATCAAAGGTTGTGTTGGTTTGAATGGATTTAAGTAAATTTAAATTTAAATTTTTGAATGAATTTTCAAAATAATATAAAATTTACGTTCAAAATGAAAAAGACTTAGAATTTTATTCATTCTTTGATTTGGGGAAGAAATTGCTCTCCAAACTCTCCCAAGAAAAAGAAATCAAAACTTGAAGTTTGGATTCATTTGTAAGTGGAATGAGATGAGACTCAAAGTCAAATGGATGGGCACCATGGTACTCACTTGGGCGCTATGGACCCACCTAGGCACCATGGATTGAACATAGTATTTTGCATGAATTTTGATGACAAAGATTAGAAATTGATGATGAGATGAGTACTCCTAATGAAATCTTGTCAATGTGCTTGAAAGCCCTTCCACCAAAGCAAAAACATTTAGGTGGGAACATATACACCTTTCTATAATCAGGTGAGATATCTACCACCTAATGTAGACAAACTTCTATGAGACATGGAGCTATGGTGGATCTACACGATGCCAAGTATGAGGTATAATGATGTGATGCTCATGCCGGATGGAGAAGTGGGATGCCAACACCTCCACATTCTGTCTAATAAGGGAGAAAACAATCACTCTCGAGAACATGTATCACATTTGGTATCTTCCAATATGAGGCGTTACTATGAGTCATAGAGCTTTGCATACTCCTATCATTGTGAAGGATCAAATATATTACATTGGGCAAGCCACATCCAAAGACTTGTGGGGTAACATTATTATACACCGGTTGCTACATATTACCATGGATATTATCCTATAGTGGATACTCATCACTAAAATCACTTTAGTTGTAGAACTTGATGGACAAGACACATGCCAAGTCAGAGGCCTTATTCATACTATTGAGGGATGAAAGAGCACAACACTGTCTATGCTTGGGGATGGAGCATGCTAGCAAGTCAGAGGCCTTATTCATACCTTATTACCTCAGGAGGTACATACATCACAAGGGGTACAACCTAATGACATGCACATTACTCCAAGTGTGGGCATTCAAGAATATTATATGCATAAGGCTAGTAGGTTTTCTAGTTGAGGTTTCTTAGACATACCCACGAGCACACACCTATCCACTTCAAAGATCATGATATAGAGGAGATTTGTTGTACTGGAGAGTCATTCTTGATAAATTAGAGCCTACAAACATCATATGGAGGTCATCTTAGACTTTAAAGATGTGGGAAGGATAGCCAAATCAATTGGCAAGGATGCAACAAGATTGACTTTTCGTCAGTCGCCATGAGTGCATCATTGTGCCCTTCTATTATGACCAATGACATGACAATTTTGCCAAATATAGGGAGTTACACACGTAGTGCTGATGTATTTGTAACCAACTTGTAGTGCCATGAGACACTGAGTTGAGCCTCAACCAACAACTATAGATGTTTCCATGAGTGATCCAAAGGATGAGGAGTGAGATGCATGCCAATGCTCTGATGATGATACGGTAGGTATATCTGGAGGATACATGAAATGGTGGGACACTTCTCATCTTGCCCCCATATTCCTCGAGGATCATCCTATCGGGAATCTGAGGCCATGGACCAACATGGTTTAGAGGTGGACATGAGAGAGAGAGAGAGAGAGAGAGAGAGAGAGAGAGAGAGAGAGAGAGAGAGAGAGAGAGAGAGAGAGAGAGAGAGAGAGAGAGATTTGGATTTGGATTGAGATCAAGGCTAGAAGGATGAGTACCATACTCAGTACTAGGATCCATTGATCACAAAGGGTAGAGGGAAGAAAGTAGAGGAGAGAGCGAATGATGATACACCACTTTAGAGGCCTACCTATCTTGCATGTATATCATCATTAGCCCTTTTTTCTGAGATACCAAGCCATCATTGTTGTAAAGGAGGTTAATTCATACCTAAGGTTTGACTTAACCAAGCTCCTATACAACACAACACTTTTCTCCTCTTTTCTATGTGTAGATTCTAGATCTGATAATAGAGTTACAGGTTTGAAGAGAGAAAATTGACACGTACAATTCTAGATTTTGAATAGGTGAAATATCTTAGACAAGGGAGCATCGTTCCAGTGACCGATGCATTTTTGCTAAGACTTCGGGAGAATGATCTACAAAGAATCCTAATCTAAAATCATTCAATATGTGTGGATTCATTCTTAAACCTAGGGGTCTGCTACAAATCCTCATGCAGAATATGGTTGATCCAATTAGAAATTTATTCCTTCTTCCTATCCACACCTAGAGGATTGCGTTCCAAAAATATTGTTATCTAGGAAATGTTCTTTGTGCCTCCCTAGGGTCACTCATCTAGGTCCCCTTAGTGAAGATTAATTTCATGTGCATTATCAAATCTTTCATTTGATATAAATTAAGAATAACCCTTGCTCCCTTTTCTAGTCTCTATCAACCACATGTAATGTTTAGACTGGATAACACTCTGTATGCATGAAAACATTTTAAAGATTAACTTATTTTGAGTTTCTCCACCCTAGTCATTGAAAAGTTTATTGAACTCTTTCCTTGGAGTTTGTTGTCTTTTATCTCTTTTAATGGTGAAGTTTCTTTTTGACTTACTTTAGTCATTTGTGGACATTAATATAATCTATATCTAACAAATAATTCTGATATATATATATATATATATATATATATTAAATATGATGTATAGCTATACTTTTCTAGTACAAATATTTGGATATGTATAGTTTGCTAAAAATGACTTTGTAATGCTTCATTAAATTGTATATCTATTAGTTAATTGTCAACTTGGTTAGTTATTAGAAGACAGTTGCTACTGACTATCAAATATTGTGTTCTAATTAATATGGTTCTTTAAATAGTCTTTGTTTAGTCAAGAAAGTAGTTTGATCCTAAATTGATCACCCTCGTTCGATTCCTTGAGAACTTTGCATGAACAAGGATATACTTCTATTATTCTTTCTACTATGCATTGTTATTTATATTCTTTTATATGGAATTATTTGTCTTATCAAATAAATATATATATAGAAAGTAAAAAAAACATCCCTTTTGGCCTAAGTTACTAGTCTTGGTACAAGTATAGGTTTGGGTTTGAGGGTTTGATAAAAAAAGAGAGGATTGGGTCCATTTTCAATTTATCTATATAGAAACACATAACAATTAGAAACATATAAATATTTGCAATAGTAATTAAGTTCAAAATACCACAATAGTACCATGTAGTGTAAAACAAATAGGAACCACAAAAAAAAAATAAAAAAATTCACAATGTCAACTAGTCAAACGTGAATTTCATGATATATATTATAATTAAAATTAACAACGTCAAGCGTCAATAACTAGCCATGACCGATCAAAAAGCATCATATGAGTCTTCAAAAATATCATCACCATCTATATTAGATGTAGTTACTAGTAAACTAGAAGAACCACAAGCAGTGCCATTGGCACTGACACTAGCGCTAGCACTATGTCATGTCCCATCCTTGATCGTTATATATATATATATATATATATATATATATATATATATATATATCTTAGATGAAACAATTGTTTTATTAATTAATAATAATTATCAACGAATGATTATTTAAAATTTATTTATTATTAAATATTATTATTTAATTAATATTTATTAATATTTACTACTCAAATAAAATAAATTAATATTATATTTTATGTATTTTGCATTGTAAACATAATTTATATATTTGAAATTGTGAGATTTTGCCAAGATCAAGAGCTCAATGCAAAGTACAAAATAGAGAGACAAAATATAGGACAAGAATAAACTGTATTCTCATCAATAGATAAAAATGGATGTTACATACAATGTAGATGAGCCTGCTTATATAGGTAAGGCTATATGGATATGTGAGCACACAAACATGACATGTGGCTCAATAAGAAACAAGGGTAGGGAGGGGGATATGGATCAGATGATGGAGACAAAAAAAATAAAAAAAATAGGGAATGGCATGAACAATCCAGAATATATGGAAACAGTAATCAGATCAAAATCGAGGGGCTATTATTAAGTTATAGGTAGTATCATCCTTGTTCGTGGTGATATGCATAGGGTCGTGTTGAATATGTATGCTTAATATAAGAAGCTTGATAATGTTCTTATACAGAATTTAACAAATAAAATACTAATAAATTATAATAAAATACTGATAATAATATAGTAAATATAATATTGATAATAGTATAATAATAATTATTATATTGACCGAGAAATGCTCTGCGGATGAATATAATAATAATAGTGTATATATATATATATAATGTTTTAATCAAACAAATATATATTAGAATATAAATAAGAAGAATTCTTAAAGTGAATATCAGATAAATAACAATATTAGATTGTAAATTAGAAAGAGCTCATAAGGTAATAAACGGTATGACTAATATGTTTATATAAAATTCTTGTGACTATTGTCATTGTTTAAGAAGTTGTGAATTGAGATGTTTCCAAAAAGGGCAGTCTAAATCCAGACAATATGAGGATTCCCAACATAGGGTGGGGATCAACGTCCCGAGAACCTTGAGGGACAGGGTCCCAAGATAGGGTAAGGGCTTGGATCTGTAAACTTTGAGGGAACCTATTGTATTTGGTATCTAAGCGCTTTCGTAACATTCACATCCTCTAAAACTGAAGCAGTAACAAAATTTGACACTTGCGTTAAGAATTATGGATGTATGATAGATGAGCAAGTTACTTGTTAATAAATTAATTGATTGAACTATGGAATATCACTGATTTGATTCATGTTAAGATATTATTGTCTCCTAATTGATTTAGTTTAGGTCATAAGTATGTTTAGATAGATTAGTTATGGTTAAAACATGCCTAAACCTAGTAGGGGACATTACACACTAGTAAATTCATAGTAAGATAAACATATTATCAAAACATAATAATAGGCATTGTACACTAACTATATTGTGCCCCCCAAACAAAAAAATCTTCTTCCAAACAATAAGGAAAACAAGTAAGAATCAAGTAACATTATGAAAGATTGTTCATTATGATGATGATATTGTAGATCAAGACCTCTGTGAAAGGTTGGAAGAATAGTTTGGAAATTTGGACTTGGAAAGTACTCAAAGTGGATCTAGGGGCAACACCTAATTGGAGTTGAGGGGCAATGACTCTCACAAAAGTCTAGATGAAGTATCTCCAACAAGGTCTAGGGGTAGCAAATCATTTTGCATTCACTCACAATAAGAAAAATGACTTTATTTATCTTTAAAACGCATTGGAATCTACATTTTAGGCTTTGGGGGCTATTTTTTATTTTCAATCAAAATTAGAAGTCAAAATATAATTAAAATAATTACAAATTCATTGCCTGGGCGTGAAAAGCCACCAAATATGCTTAGGGTTCACGAGTTTGTCCTAGATAAACCTGCATGTCTGGATTAAGACTTAGATGGCCCTGGGGTGGACCAAATCCGACCCTATATCAGAGCTGGACCAAACCTGAACCGACAAGCCAAATCCAATGAATTGGTAACATAGCTTTCAGCTATAAATAAACCTCCTAATATAATACCTTATAGAGGAACTAGAAAATAATAATCTTCCAGCATAGTTATTTGAGAACATGTGTCCTACTTTCTAAATTTTTTATCTTCAAAATTGTTTGAAGCCAGAAATAATCTCTCATTCAAATTGAATAATTTCTGGTACCAATGTCTAGCCTCCACTTTTTTCCCATTAAAATTATAATTTCCTTGCCTGTTGTCTTCAAAATTTGTGGGTGTGTATTATGCGAATGTTGTGGTATATAGACCTAGGTTTTATTAAAGCAAATGAAGGCATTAACAACTCATATAAATACAAAAGTAAATTCCTCCTTGATTATAGTCTACATTTGCAACTCTAGCACACATAGTTTTGCAAAGTCATCTTCACTACAATGTAGGTTGGAATTTGACAGGCTATATGGTCGTTTTTGTACTTTTAGACTGTATATTACAACTAATAAAATTAGTGGACCATATATATCGACAGGTTGTTTTTTCCAAAAACTGTATATATGACACTTAAAATTATTAATAAGCCGTAAACAATTACAATAGGTAATATATATTGATATATATCAATGAAGCAATAGTCTCCAAAAAATCGCGATTCCCCGAAAAAATCTTGATTCACGGAAAAATTGTTGACCAAGCATTGACCCAATTTTCAAAGATTTTTTACATTTAAATCGCGTTAAAATCATGTTAAAAACCTCAAAAATGGCAAAAAAGTGAAAAAAATCATTGTAAAAACTTACAAAACCCTAGAAAAAAGCATGAAATTACTAAATTGCTTAGAAATAGGGTTGGTGTGAGACAAAATCAAAGTTGATGTGGAATCAACGTTGAAAAAGTTTTTAATTTTTTCCATTTTCGGAGGTTCTTCATTCCCCACACTTGTTCAAACCCACGAGCTCAACGACCCAAAGGTAGAAAGCCCACGAGCTCAATGGCCCAATAGGGGTTTGAACCTTGGTGGCTACCTCACCAATGGAGTTTTTCTATCACAACACTAAACGTTCAAAGACATATTTCATATATGTAGATATAGATATATGATTTTTGATTTTTAATTGATATAGTTAATTTTTGCTCAAACAAAGACATACAATTCATTATGTAAGCAATATATCTAAAATACTCCACGAAATAAATCTGAATGACAACAAACAAGCTTACATAGTTGTAATAAAAGAGCCTCCAACACACAATCATTAAAATTTGTCTCTACCTAAAATAGTAGTTGCAAGCTAGGTATTGCCAAAACCAGTGGCTTGCTAATCTTTTACTTCAGCGAAAGAAATGCCTTTTGTTGAATTCTACCCATATAAAAGACTTGCCAATTGCCATCAAGGAATATAAAGCATTGCAACTATGGAATATGATTTGATAAGCTTTCTCAAATATTGAACTACCCCTAGAAAACTCCTTGCCTCAATCACAATGAAAGTCTTGGATCACTTCAAAATGGCTTCCACTTTTAGTAAATTCTTAACGATTGTTGGATCTCTGTCTGATAAATTTTGATCTCAGCTACTTCATAGACTTAGCTAATCTTTGATTTCAGACTTAGACAACTATTTGGAGTATTTGGTGACTGCCCTTTTAAAAAGTTAAATGAATATTTGCCTATGTAATCAGCAATATGAAAATAAACAACAAAAATCTATTTTCTACAATTCATGGGTTAAACTCCTTGTCTCAATCACAATGAAAGTCTTGGATCACTTCAAAATGGCTTCCACTTTTACTAAATTCCTAGCAATAGTTGGATTTTTGTCTGATAAAATTTGATCTCAGCTACTTCATAGACTTAGCTAATACCCCTAGAAAACTCCTTGCCTCAATCACAATGAAAGTCTTGGATCACTTCAAAATGGCTTCCACTTTTACTAAATTCCTAACAATAGTTGGATCTTAGTCTGATAAATTTTGATCTTAGCTACTTCATAGAGTTAGCTAATCTTTGATCTCAAGACTTAGACAACTATTTGGTGCATTTGGTGACTGCCCTTTTTAAAAGTTAAATGAATATTTGGCTATGTAATCAGCAACATGAATATAAACAACAAATCTATTTTCTACAATTCATGGGTTAAACTCTATTTATTTACTCTCTATATCTCTATGCTATGGAAATGCCCTTAAGTTTTAAAAAAAAAGTAGTTTGTGTTTATTTTATTACAAATTTTTACGATTTTTAAAAATCCAATTTCTTACCCATTTTTTCAAAAAATCTAATACTTTTGGTTTGCCCATTTTTTCCCCAAATGATTTTTGTTACTATGATAAAAAGCATTGCAATTGTGGAATATGACTTGATAAGCTTTCTAAAATATTGAATTAACCCTACAAAACTCCTTGCCTCAATCACAATGAAATTCTTGGATCACTTCAAAATGACTTTTACTTTTACTATTTGTCTGTTAACTTTTGATCTCAGTTACTTCATAGACTTAGTTAATATTTGATCTAACTTAGACAATATTTGGTGAGTGCCCTCTTAAAAAGTTAACTGATTATTTGCCTATGTAATCAGTAATATAAATTCAACTCAGTGAAGCTTAAAGAATTTATATTAAACTATTCACAAATTTTAAAAAAATTGACACTTACATTTTTTTTAAAACATAAAACGAAAGGCATTAGAATGACTAAACCGCCATAAAAAATTCATATGACAGGCAGGGGTGGCCGTCAAATTCCAAGCATGCTACCATGTAACCTAACGTTCGGCAAAGCAACCTAAATCCAATCTATTTTTCATATATTTTTAAAGACAAAAACTAAAACCGCCTCTCTAACCAAGCTCACTGGAGTGAACATGCCTTTCAATATTTAATGGTGGTAGTTAATGAGGAAGTCTATTGCTTGATATTTATATCATGTTTCTACATTTGAAGCATACAGAAGCTTTCGCTTCTATGTTGGGCGAACGAAAGACAAAATCAATTATTCATGTTCTTGAACTAAACTGCTACCTCACCGAACCAAATCTAATTAATTATGTACATCCTATTCCATCTTTTCAGGTAGAAAAGTCTAAAATGAGGGAGAGAAAATGAATACCTTGTTAGTGTCCTGTGTTGGAACTATGACACCATCATTGAATTAATTTTTTGGACAATATGTAACATTTGAGACAGAAAAGTAAACTCCGATCAATGCCTCCACTTTAAATCATTTTCCAACCAGCCCATTTTACCTGCAATTGCATCTCAAATGACCAATTCTATGTTCTTAAATAGTAGCTTAACCATATCTAACCATATTCACTTTTGAGGAGAAGAAATATATACAATCTAAGATCAAATATGTGTGACCACGCTATTTTCATTGTCTTTCTGCAGAATGCATTGTAGCTCCTACACATCTATCCAGTACAAATGATGCTCATATTTGGACTCAACCATGTGTCGAAGGGACATAAGCCCAAAGTCCATTCAAAGGGAAACTGGAAAATCATTCATTGTTGCCTGTGGACATCAATGACATACCTACACACTAGCAATATATAAGTTGCATGCATTCTATTCCACTGGCTAAGACAGAATTTGAACAAAAGAGCCACCTAGCAGTGGTGCTTAAGACAAAAATTTCCTGGAGAAAATCGTGTATATATTTCAAGAGGATCATTTGATAGTTATGAGAATTGAGTATTCACGCATCCAATAACCCATTAAGCATCATGGTACTATAAGGAACTCAATATTTAACAATAATTGTACCAACATTTGGAGCTTAGAACTATTTGTACATAGAAGATCAAACCATGCTTATTGGCTATATTGCCAAGTTCTTGACTCAAATCTCACTTCATAGACTGCCAGGAAAAACTGAAGAACCAAAAATAATGCCAGAGAAAATTAAAGACCCAAGAAAAATCCAACAGTGGACCAGCTGTAAATTGGAATTCCTCATAACAGAAAACGCATGATCCAGTTAAAAATCCCCTGCTTGAAAATATATATATTTCAGGTGAATTCAAAATTTATCTCTATGCTTCTTGATGCATTAGGAGAGTTGTATGCAAGTGTAACTTTGGAAGCAAGTAACAACATATGGTTAAAGAATAAGAGACATCTCTATTCAAAACAGTGAGTAAATTTTCTCAATTTGTTTCATTGCAACTGGATTTAACTAACCCAAGTTTTGTCAAGAAAATGCAAGAGAAATTGAGAATTGGTCCTTCAATATCAAAACCAGCATGATTCGAAATTTGAGAGTTGGTCCTTAGATATGATATTTGCAAAAACAAAAAGCAGACACATTTATCATCTAAAAAGTGCACTACAAACAGGAAAAAGAAAACAGAGTTCAACTGAGAAACAGTCGTCCAAACAATTCCTGGTTAAAAAGTACTCAAGGCCTTTTATATACATTTCCAAGAATATGAAATAAGATATCAATATGTAGTAAATAGTTGTTATTGTTTCCATTTTGACATAACATTTATTAAAAAGAAGACGATTTCCAAAACAAAAGAAAAAACAACTGTAGACTTTTCAAATTTATTATTTACCATTTTGAAATAATTTTAGCATTAAAAATTATTCAAGCTCTGCCCATACCCTCCCTAAATGTGATATTTCTGCAGGCATGAAAAAAAAAAATTATGCATAAGGATTCTTCTCTTATGTAATGTCACATTGAATGCTCATGATGACCTTGCAGTGTTGCATCATGTAAGTCAATACATCCAAATAACTTAGATCTTAGAATCCTGCATACCCTCCCTAAATGTGATATTTCTGCAGGTATGAAAAAAAATAATTATGCATAAGGATTCTTCTCTTATGTAATGCCACATTGAATGCTCGTGATGACCTTGCAGTGTTGCATCATGTAAGTCAATACATCCAAATACCTTAGATCTTAGAATCCTTTGCCATTTACGATGACCTACCAGTATTGCATCATCGTAAGATATCATAATCAAGTTAAAGCCACTTAGTGTCCTACAAAACAACATTGTTCAATGTCAAGGAATATGTTAGAATTAACATAGCAATTTTCTACTCAGAGTAAAGATGACTATTAATCTCAAATAATATGAACTTGGATGCAATTTTTGTAACAAGTGATTTATACAAGT
This sequence comes from Cryptomeria japonica, assembly GCF_030272615.1. Classification (NCBI taxonomy): domain Eukaryota; kingdom Viridiplantae; phylum Streptophyta; class Pinopsida; order Cupressales; family Cupressaceae; genus Cryptomeria; species Cryptomeria japonica. The sequence goes on along the minus strand of NC_081409.1, from coordinate 713,839,867 downwards.
GGGTAACTGTGAATCTCACATGCTAGGAGCATAGCATTATCAACCACAAGCAACGTTGGAACTGTTCTCTCTTCCCTCAAAGCAATAATTTCAATGTAGAGTTCATTGCCAACAGGATTGAATGATATCAAAAGTCCAAACCTACAAATTTGCAATCTTTGATCAGGCTGGACTTCACAAAACTTGCCCCAACATGCAATTGCAATGTCAATACAACTAGTTGTAAGAAATGATAGAAACTTGCCTAATTAGATGGTCATATGATCTTAAAACAATACGTCAGACTATCTTGCAGTTCAAAGATAATTTATTTGAGGTGGAATTTTGTTTCTTTATAAACAAAAACATTTTTTATGGTGAAAAGATAGTTCCAAAGAAAGGGCTAGGATTGAAAATTGGACCATCGTCTGAAACTATATCACCTGATACATAGGTGAACAGATTTATAACCGAAGATTGCAAAAAGATATATAATTTGAGATAACAATCAACCAAGATGGTCAAAATAATTGTTGTCATAGACTTGAATACATATTTGAAGGGACCAAAAACCATGAATATCAAGCTATGAACAACAGATGTATATACATAAAGATAGCCATTGATACATTTCAAAACATAGTCATTTCTTCTCAGTACAGTGATATCCATATGGAAGGTGAGGATGACTTTCCTCATTCGTTGAGTGCATTTGTCAGAGGTTGATTGTCTTTTGCCACTTGAATAATTTCAACAATTCAATTCCACTGATTTCTTGAAACGCCCAAGAAATTAACTACCAGGACTGCAGTTTCACGATTTTCAGTGATAACATTGATCTTGTGAATAATTATTTGTTGAATCAAGTCCACTCCCTAGTATTTTTCCAGCACATGGAAATCATAGAATACTGATTTCCGTGTAAAGACTATGAGTCTTAGCATCCTTCAGATTTTTACTCTGATGCCATATAACTTCAGAAGTTTCATAGAGTATAGCCAACAAATAAGGATCGCCTTGGTATAAAGTTTCTGGATATGGAATTATAGATCCAAGAGAGTGACCAACAAAAGCTTCAGTAGAAGGAAGACAAAGATGATACGATGGGTTCAGGTGGTTAAAATTGGATATGGGTTTAGATAAAATAGGCGAGGGAAAGAAAGAAGACCTGCAGGATCCAAGGTAAAGCCTACAACAGGGAAGCACAATAGAGTGAATTACTGACATCAGAGCAGCGCAGAAATCTTCAATGAGTGAAATTTGAGCACAGTACTGAGGTAGAGGTTGGAACTTGAGAAGGAAGGAGAGATTTATGAATCACTTGAAGGGTTGGCAATTTGATTCAAGCTGATTCACATTAGGTTAGAAGACAAACAATTATTGAAGATTGGCATTGAGCTTTAGAGAGTGATATTTTCTGTTCATATCTTCAAGAAAAATAGGATAAGAGGGTCATAGAATTGCATGGTTCCTCTTCATTGTGGATTGAGAAATTTTCCTCGTCTTTTTCGTTGTTAGACTCTAACTTCAAGAGGTTTATAAGCATTTTGCCCAGTTTTAGTTCAAATATGCTGCTGATTTACAGGGCACTTGGCATCGCAAAGTCTTCCCACCACCACCCTGCCTTTATAGATATGCAGAAGAGATAGTTCAACTCATCTCAACTGCAGAGTTTGTCTTATGAAACGTCCATTTCTTTGTAAGCAGACCTGGCTGCCTTGAAGCACTGCACCTGACCTTGACACTCCCTCACTAGAAGGGGAAGAAACTTTAAGGGATGGATTCAAGAGGATCAACTAACAGGTCCTTCTTAGCGTACTGTTCACATCCTTGAATTTTTGTTACACACCTAGTCTGTACTCTTTTCATATTCCACTAGTCCCCATGATGCGTTCAATCAACAAATATCATTGTTATCCTCCCCAAGTTTCTTTTAATGATCTTCTTACTAATCATAGACTACCTTTAATCTGACAAGTCATTTGTCTTTTCTATGGCACACGTAATCAACTTAAAGTTAAACTCAAATTTAAAAATTTATCTTCCAAAGGCCACAAAACACCTAGACCAGACCTGATTCCTCAATTAATCTATTATGAACCATCTATATATCTCATGCCACAGAAGTCTGAGGGCCATCAATATGGGAGTCGTACCAGTCAATAAATGAAATGTTCCAATCATCAAGGTGTTGTACAGACTTCAAAGGTGGTGAATGGGAGCTTACTGGACTTTTTAACAATAGCAATTAAATACTCATAATTGTTGGGATTTTCAGACTGTTTGGTATCTATAATTGTATTACTTCCCAAGGCGATTTCAATATTATCTACTGCATATTGGTTTCAATAATTTAGTGCAGACAAATTATTATTGGGACATAAACATTGAGGAAATTAATTATGAGCCTATACCATAATATATTTTCCATAGAAAGTTTGCAAGTTATTCTCAAATACAAATTGCATGCGAAGTGTTTGATAAAATGTCCCTATGAGATCTATGAACAATGCTATGTTTTTTATAATACATTTGTGATTTTCAACTCTTGTAGCAGCCACCCTCTGTGTTCCTACTCATCAATATGACATATTTTACTATATATAAAGTGTTCGACGAAATGCTTCATGTTCAAAATCGGCAATATTGCAAGATTGGAACAAAATTACTTAGCAAGGTTATTATAAATTGAACGAGGGATAAATGTAAAATGTAATATCAATTGAACAAACAACCTATGCAAGAACGAATAGGATTTAGAATCATTACCTAGGGATGACTTATCGACACAATAAACTTCACTTGGCATGGACCATATATTGCCTTCAACAAATATGCAAAAAATTATGCATTGAATAAACGAATTGTGTTTGATGAAAGAAATGAATGAATAAAATAGATAACCAAGTAAAAATAAAAATCCATATTCATAATCATATTAAACCAACCCAATGTAACATAAAAAGGTGATAAATCTAAAACAATAAAAGATTAAGTATGTTCTATTGAGTAGCTAAAGTAAGAGATATACATATAAAATGGTCTAACTAAAGGTTAAGGAAACCCATTAAAGAAAGAATCAACATTATATCATAAACAAGTGCTATTGCATAGCAACCATTCTAGAAAAAAAAAGATTGCAAATTGAAAGTTAAATAAATTTTATAATTTCTCCATACCTTACTCAAGATTGCAAGTCGAAAGCTAAAGGAAATTCTTCATCCCACCAAATGTCACTTGTTCTCATAATCAATTCAACCAACCCAATGTAAGGTATAAAGAATAAAATCATTAATATTAAGAGAATAAATATGTTATAAAGAGTAGTTCATATAGAACAATCTATTGAAGTAGAGATATGGAACTAGTTGAGTGGCATATCATTGAAAGAAAAATCTAGCAACATAGGTACAAACTCAAGACCGATCAATCGAGAAAGGTACAAACCTAAGACTAATCAAGCGAGGTAACCAACCCTAAGATTGACTGAGGTAGAGATGCTACACTGATACACGTCCACTTTTTCAAAACTATAAAAATAATTGTTGGAAATTTTTGTCAATGATGTCAAATGTTTGCTGAAGAAAACCAAAACTATAAAAAATCATATCTGTAGAAAATCTGAATTTAAATTGTCTAAATAAATTGTTTATTTATGATGGTCAACCTCCTCCACATTGGTATCCAAGACAAACTTATAATACTGGCCGACCTCCCATATTTGGCACCCTAGATAAGATTTACTTTAATATTCTATTCTTGGCTGACCTCCACTCTAGGGAAATAAATTTCAAAATAGATATATTACTTCCCTCTTGGGCCGACACAATTATGAGATCAAAAGACAATGCATTTAAATTTTATCTCAAGAAGGTTGACCCACTTTGGGCATGCAATTAAATCAAATTTGTTGGGTCAACTTCATAGTGTTTGGCACCCATTTTTGGTAAGCATGTTTGATTTTAAATAAAATTATTTTTTCTTGTTGGCCAACCATTTTGAAGAGGTGTATTATTTGGTGAAGGGGAGCATGTTGGAGGTGATGAGCACATGGTTATACTGAGAGTGGGGTAGAATGCAAGGCAAGCGGTGAATGAATATAACAATCTTTTTCAAACTTAATACCATAAGCATATTAATTGCACAATACCAATAACATAAGATGAAACAATTACACAACACAAGTAGAACATACAATTTACATGGAAACCTTTATGGGAGAAAACCACGGCATAATACTGCTTCTAAATAAATTCTTCTTACAACTTTGTAGGCACCAACCCCTCATTCAATTTGTGAGCACTAACCCACTAGAGGCACAAAGTCCTCATTCAATTCCTTAGTACCAACCCACTAGAGGCACCAACCCCTCATTCATTTTCTCTTCATAAATTCCGCTATGACTTTGGTCACCAATCTACAATAATTTTGATTCCAAATCTGCCACAAACTGATTATAAATCTTGCTTCAGAACTCTTCTCAATTCTGCCTGTAATCTCTCATTTATTCTCTCCTCTATGTTTCATTTCTACATATACTCTTCTTAAAATTTTCTCTTGATTTGCTGGTGTATTTGGTATGCTTGTTTTTTCTACTTTCTCCTATTTCACCACTTTCCAAATGCCTTCTATAGCTTCAATGAACTCATGAATGGAGATGTCTTTTGCCAAGAAAGATAACTCTTAATAACACCTCTACTTTATACTCATTTCTTACACCCTTTTATATCTTCTTATTCAACACTTTTTACTCCACACCCTTATCTCCACAAAACTCACTCACATCTTATATCATTATGTCTTCATGAAATGATGCATCTCTTTATGTTTAATTATTTAAAATGGTTGATATAAGTGAAGATTAGTTTGTTAGTAGACACAAGGACCTAATAGTTAGTCCAAAAGAACACTTTATTATTTTATTACTTTGAGGGAAAAGTAAAACAAAAAAATAAGATAAAACGTTATTTGCCCTTTGTTAACCGGAAAATAGGATACAAACACCGGTCCAGAGATATAAGGGTGTAATCCGGTAACAAAGTTTCGAAATATGTAACTTAGGAAATAGAGTAGTCTTTAGGGATATCATCTAAGGGCTATGTCCATACTAGGGGATATTAGTAGAGATATCAAGTAACCAAGTGGAAGAATAGTGAAAGAAGAATGGAAAAGGTTAGATAGAAGATATAAAGTATAAGGAGATATAAGGGAATATACTTAATATATTGAGATATAAATATATGAGATCTGATTATCAGGCCTAATATTGTGTATGATGTTTTCTTTATGTTTAAGTGGCTAGATTAGATCCAGAATAACTCAATTTACTACCTCAATTACTTAGTCCGGGATTATTAGACTACAATTGCAAAAATTCTTTGCAAACAAAATTTGGTTTGTCTCCTTTAGATTTCTTGCTAACATTGGTTTGGTTGCTTCTATTGGGATTTTTGTGGAACAAAATTTTAAAATCCAACCATTACTAGATCAAGAGGAGGACAAGAAATGAAACACAATTGACAAAATTCCTATCTTCTTGACATCTACCCAATGAGAGGGGGTCAACCACCAAAGGGATGGGGAATGGAAAAAAACATGAAAACATGTGACTGTTGAAGAAACTAAATGAATAACCACCATGGGATGCAATATAGGAGTAATGAAAGGCCAAATCTCAAACACCCATGACAAAAGGTGATAACAAGAATTTAAGAGAGATCAAGGAGAAAACTAGAACAAGAAGATAGACATAATGGCCAGTCCTAACAGAGAGGAAAGGAGATTCAAACAAACAATGGAGAGAGAAGAAGGGCATAGGAGAAGAGATGAGCATGCCAATAAGGGTGTTGCTAAGCGCACTGATATGGGTACTACCAAAAAAAGAGAAAAGAGTAGAACTGAAAATGATGCCCCAAATGACATGAACTTGAGATTTGATAAACTACAAGGAATGGTAAGCAGGATCCAATCAACCTTTGAAGGATATGATAGAAAGAGATTGTTGGCAGGGTCAAGTAGTAGCAACGTGGCTCCTACCCTACCACACTCCTTGAAAGATTTCACTAATTACACAATTAGATTGGAAAAGAAGTTCAAGGTGCTTGCAAACTCCAGAAAGAACTCCATTCTGGATGATGAACATTTGGAAGATTTTGTTAATCTAAGTGGGATTAAGAGAAGATAGTCGGAATGAAGAAGAGGATAATCAAGGGATTAATGAAGAGTTGCAGCCAAATAAGAAGTCTTTTACAAACCAAGGAATGAAAAGAGGTTTCAAAATGGTACAACTCCCGAACCAGGACCCATCCCTAGCCAAATACAAAAGTAGGAGAATCAAGATAAATAAAGCACAAAAACAAGAAGAGAGAAAAGAAGAGCATTAAAAAACTGGAACATGTTGTGAACAAGAGATACCGTGGAACGAGATACTTGTGGAAGAGTATTTTGATATCAAACTAGAAAGAGACAAGGGCAGAGAAGACAAGCCCCAAAATACTAATAGGAAAGTGAAGAAACTACCGCATGAAAAACCAGTAACTAACCTACAATTATCAAATAATCCAGGAGTAAAATCTATCAATATGGACACAACCATCAAGATCCTCATCTTCAAAACTAATACCACCGATGTCGGACAACATTGCTTTATCTTAGAATCCATATGGGAAAAGATTTGTAAATTTGTTGATAAGGAGAGGTTGTTGGACTTTGTAGGATTAGTGCAAGGAGAAGAGTTGGAATGGTACATTAAACACTATCCTCAACATTCAGCAACTTGGAATGAAGTAAACACTAGGTATTTACTAAATTTTGGGACACCAAAAGTCCCCACAAAAGTGTTACATAAATGAGAAACTTGACTGAGGGTACAACATCTATTAAAGAAAATGATAGAAAATTTAAGGAGGTACATCGGAAATTGGATGAGCCCTTGACAAAAAAAAATAAAAAAATAGAAAGGTTCATTTCTGGACTAAACCAAGACATTATAATCAGATTAGAGTGGAGATTTTTATAAATATTGAAACATGATTCAAATGGCCTACCGAATAGAGGCCCAAACATGGAGAACTTTGGAAAAGGATAGGAAAACAAATATGTTGGAAAGTCTACAAGAGCACAGGTGAAGAGATTAGCAATATAACAGATAAGGTTATCTAAACCTCAACGCATATGGTGTACCTATTGTAATGAAGGTCATATTCAGAAAGAATATCCTAAAGATAAAGCAAAAAAACACTAGTTGCCACCAGAGCAATTAAACCTAATTCAATGTATTGTAAATATTCTCTAGACAAGGACCTTCACCTCACCGAGAATTGCCTTAGAAAGACCCCTTGTCTGGATGGAGGAAATGCATGTTTTTCAAATCACAATTGCACACAATCTACATGAAAGTCTTTGTTAAAATCTGGTAAAGCCAACACAGGCTGCTCTATCACCTTTTGCTTCAACAATTCAAAGATCCTATTTGCTCCAATTGTCCACTTGAAATCCTTTCTATCTCCTCTCATTGCTTTTGTCATAAGGCTACAAATTGAACTAAATTTTTTGATGAGCTTCTGGTAGAAACTAGCCAACCCATGAAATGATCTTACCTCTCCAATGCTCTCCAATGTCGGCCAATCAACAATTGCTCTTACCTTCTCAAGATCCATCTTTAATCCATCCGTAGATATCACAAATCCCAAATAAAGTAACTCATCCTTCATAAAACTACACTTCTTAATGTTTATCAGTAACTTTTCTTCTCTCAACCTTTGCAAAACTTGCCTCACATATACAACAGATGCTCCTCCTTTGTCTTACTGAAAATCAAGATGTCGACTTAAGATAAATGATATAATTTTTCCTTCCTAAGTCATACCTCCAAAAATAATCAGTGAAATAATTAAATATCAAACTTTAGGATAAAGTATTAATATTTAATTAGCAATTATAGATCAACCACTGATCGCTGCCAAATCAACCATGTGAACTGAAGTGCAGAAAACACTAATCTGAACTGGATTGGAGCTCTGCTCAAGACTGCCAAAAATAGCATTGCCTGAACTGACACTTACTAAAAATAGTAAGTCATGAAAACAACTCCAAAAAACATGCTCGTCGAACCCCAAGAATGAGCTCGGAAAACCCAGAAAAACCTCAAATTCTAGTCATCTGACATCAACTTACTAAAAATAGTAAGTTTTGTAAACTCCCCTGAACTGATTGCATGTCGTACCACTACGAAGCTTACAAAAAAGCTAGAAGGAAACCTCAATTCTTTTTGTCGAACTCCAACCAGAACATCCCTGAAGGCTATGAGGAATCTTCCTAGAAAATAGGAAACCCTAATTCCTTATTCCAGTCAGCCTACGGATTTCCAGGATAGGCTAATGGACCACTTATTACCTCCTACTGAGAAGGGGACATTACAGTCCTCGCTCCCCAAGATTGCTTGCCCTTAAGCAATTGCAAGCCTGGATGCTGCAAAATCTCCTCATTCTCCCATGTAGCATCGTCAACTGGTAATTTCTTCCATTTGATCATGTACTCCTTGATCACCTTTTTTCTCAAAGAATGCTCCCTAAAGTCAATGATAGCTTCAAGAATCAAAACCAACTCTCCCTCCTCATCTAGTGGAGGCAACTCCGTTGAAGCTACTACATTATGTCCAAGAGCCTTCTTAAGGTGAGACATATGAAATACATTATGAATTATGTTTCTCATCGGAAGTTCCAACTCATATGCCACTTCCCCAACTCTTATATTACCTCTGAAAGGTCCGTAGAAATGTGGCTTCAGTTTCTCAGCTCCACTCTTCTTGAGAGTAGATTGACTATAAGGTTGGAGCCTCAAGTAGACCATGTCGCCCATCTCAAAGGTGCGCTCAATCCGCTGCTGATCAACATACAACTTTTGTTGATTCTGTGCATGCTGGAGATTGTTCCTCAAGGACCTCATAATATCCCGACTCTGCTGCATCATGTCCTTCGCCTGAGGGGTTTTTCTATCACCAAATATCAAATCAGCGAAGCTAGGAGCTTCATAATTGTATAGTGCCATGAATGGTGACATTCTGATGTACATGTGATGGGAGGAGTCATAACAATACTCCCCTATGTGAAGCCATCTCGCCCATGCATTCTGCTGCTCCGAGACATAGTTTCTAAGATAGCCTTCCAACCACTTAATCACAATCTCGGTCTGCCTATCAATCTGTGGGTGATAACTTGTGCTTGGAGTGACAACAGTACCACATAATCTGAAGATCTCCTGCCAAAAGGTACTTAGGAACTTGCTATCCCTATCACTCACAATGTGCTTCGGCAATCCATGCAATCTGAACACCTCTCGAAAGAACATATCAGCAACTTGAGCTATTGTAAATGAACTGGTGATGGAAAAAAAGTGAGCAAATTTGGTCAATCTATCCACGACAACATATATACAATCCTTCCCCATGGCCTGTGGCAACCCTGATGATGAAATCCATATATATACTTTCCCATTTCTGACTAGGAATGGGCAGAAATTGTAACAAACAAGCCGGTAAAGTATTCTCATCTTTGTTCTTTTGGCATGTAGACACTCCTTGATGTAGCTCAAGACATCTTTTTTCAATCCTTTCCAAGAAAATCTTTCTCGGATTTGCTTGTATGTCTTGAAATAACCTTGGTGACCAGCAAGAGGAATGTCATGGAAGGTCTGCAAAATCATCTCCTTGAGCTTAGATTCAGGCACAATGAACATCATTCCCTTGTATAAAATCAATTCATCAACTAATTTGTACTTTTCATCATAAAAAGTACCCTCAATAATGTTGTTTGCAAACTGATTTTTGGCATAGTCAGCAAGCAACAAGTCCCTCCAATTTGCAGTAAGCTCACATAAAGAGCTCAAGTGGGGTCTTCTAGACAAAGCATCAACCACAATGTTATTTTTCCCTTTGACATACTCAATGTCAAAGTCGTAGGCCTCTAGCTTCCTCACCCATTTTTGTTGTCTTTCATTCAGGTCCCTTTGGTGCATGAAATGTTTAAGACTGTTATGATCAGTCTTAACAACAAACTTACTCCCCACAAGGTACTGTCTAAATTTCGCAAGAGCATGCATTATGGCAAGCATCTCTTTGTCATATATGGAATATAACCTTTCAGCTCCTCCCAAATTCTTGCTTTCAAAGGCAATAGGATGCTTGTCTTGCATGAGAACCATACCTTCTCCTGATGCATCACATTGTAGCTCGAAAGGCTTGGTGAAATCTGGTAAAGCCAAAACAGGGCACGAGCTCATAATCTCTTTAAACTGATCAAACACCACTTGTGCCTTTTTTGACCATTCAAAGGCTCCTTTCCTAGTGAGATCCGTGAGGGGGGCAACCAACTGAGAGTAACCCTTCATGAACCTCCTGTAGAAACCACATAGACCTAAGAATCCCTTCAAATGTGTTATGTTTTCAAGTGGAGGCCAATCAATGATAGCCCTTATCTTTTCAAGATCAACCTTCACACCCTCTGCACTGATAATGTGACCAAGATAGAGCAACTCTCTCATGCCAAATTCACATTTTGACTCCTTTGCAAACAATGACTCAGACTCCAGGATGCTTAGCACCTTATCCAAATGTTGTAAGTGCTCGGTCCATGATTTACTGAAAATAAGGAGATCATCCAAAAAGATGAGCACAAACTTCCTTAGCTGCTTCTGAAAAACATTGTTCATGCAAGACTGAAATGTGGCAGGAGCATTAGTCAAACTAAAAGGCATGACCAGGAATTCAAAATGCCCAAAGTGGCATCTAAAAGTTGTCTTATCAACATACGATGCCCTCATTTTGATTTGATGGTAGCCTGACTTGAGGTCAATCTTTGAAAAGAACATGGCTCCATGTAGCTCATCAATGAGCTCATCTATCCTCGGGATTGGGTACTGATTTTTGATGGTTTTGTGATTGAGTGCTCGGTAATCCACGCACATGCGCGTGGTCCCATCCTTCTTCTTAACCAAAACTACAGTCGAAGCAAAAGGACTCTTGCTTGGCCTAATGTATCCCATGTCAAGAATCTCCTTAATGGCTTTCTCAATCTCATCCTTCTGCTTCTTTGGGTACCAATAAGGAGTAGTCATAACAGGCTTAGCTCCTTCTGGCTCAATAATGTGTTCGATACCTCGCTCGGGAGGTCTACCAGGAGGTGGATTCTCAAACACCTTAGTCCTTTTTGTAATCAAAGCTTGAATGTCATCAGGATAACTTCTTTTCTCTTCAAGTGAATTAGATGGCAGGATCATACACTCAGGAGGTCTACCAAGAGGTGGATTCCCGAAAACCTTACTCTTTTTTGTGATTAATGCTTGAATGTCTGCAGAGTAGCTTCCCTTTTCTTCAAGTGGACTTGATGGCATTATTATGCACTTTGTTGCCCATTCCACTTCGTCACAGCGGATCAGCCGCTCCATCCTCTTCAGTGATACAATTTTGAGACCACCATTAGACATTCCTCGCAACACTACCCTCTTCCCATCAGACATGAATTTCAATTCCATGGTTTGCATATTTAGAGTGATTCTCTCCAAGGGATCTTAGCCACTGAATGCCAAGGACTGCATCATCAGCCCCTCCAATGTTTACCACAAAGAAATCATCCCGAACCCCATTGCTTGCCAACTTCAAAGACATGTTGGAAATCATCCGATTGCATGATATTGTAGAGCCATCAGCAACCATGATTTTAAATCCATCAACTTCCTCCGTTACTAGCCCCCTATTTGCAACAATTCTTTCGTCAATAAAGTTATGAGTTGCTCCTGTATTAATAAGAGCTATGACATGGTGTTCTCCTAGCACTCCTCGAACTCTAAAAGATTCATTCTTGTGAATACTCGAGAGTTGAGCAACCACACCTCTATCATCTTATTCACTTTCAGGCCCTTTAGGAGCCTCTTCATACTCGCTGTCCTCATTTTCAGTCTTTTGTTCGGAGATTTCAGAATCTGATCCATCAGCTGAATAGGACTCCATTTGATGTAAATTACCTTTCCCATGGCACTTATGTCCAAGGGCCCAAATTTCTCTGCAAGAATAGCACAAATTCTTCCTCTCGAGTTCTTGTCGGAGCTCGTCATCCATCCAGGAAGGAAACTTGTTATGCTGATGGAAAAATTTCTTCTTGTCCTTACGAAATGAAGAAGGCTTGGACTGAAATTTGGACTTAGGGGCAGCCAACTCCATGCTCCTAGATATTTTGATAGCTTCAGCTAAGGTGGGTGGATCAAAAGCTTTAACCCAACCTTTCAAGGGCTCTTCAAGTCCTTCAGTGAATAAGATCACTAGCCTTTTCTCAAAAATACTACTAACTATAACTAAAAGATTCTAGAATTCAGTTATGTAGTTGTCCAAGGAGCCTTGTTGTTTGAGTTGTGCAAGCTCTTTGAATTTAACCTCTGGGTCCTGTTGATGTGTGTTTTATGCACATGCAAGCGTCAAAATAAAACACCAAAGCATTTTACCCCCTCTTGAACAAAATCACCTTAGATGCTAAGAGTAAGATCAACTAAAATGATTCCAAGGTTTCTACAGTCAGGGCTTGATGAGTGGGTAACTCAATGGTTGATGTGAATTGTTGTTTTCACTTGGGGATTTACACAATTGTTCGAATCAGCTTTACGTATCAAGAATATGGAATGGGTATGTGTTGATGTGTCTAAAATCGCATCGCTGCAAACTCCATACGGCCAACGCAGAATAGAATAAACTCACTGAGTATCCTACCCTCTCTTGAAATAAGGGAATCCCTAATGCTATTTTCTACGCTTTGATCAAAGGGGATAACCTCAAGGTTTCTTTTGTCAGGTCTTGACTGCGGGATCTCTCAGTGGCTTGATGTGTTTATGCTGGAAACACAAGGGGACTTATGATTTGCAACAAGCTAGTCTGTTGTGATTCTCGAATTACGCAATAAAGAGCAAAAGGAAAGGTTTAGGAGATCTAAAACTAACAACACGGGTATGCGGGTAGATGGATTCCACATAACCAATTCCTGCTTGGCCAGAATAGCTCACAACCTTGCAGGAACGGTGCAATCTTCAAAGGAACGTGGAAGATTTTCAGATTGGAGACGCACGACTAAGCACCCAATTCTGGCGCAGCTCAGATGGACACCTACAATTGAACTAAGCACAATCGAAGGCTCAGGTTAACCACACAAAAGGATACACAATCAGCATATCCTCAGTGGTATGAGCCTGAATCTATCAAATACCTGCACACCCAAAATAGAAAGATCTATCTAAAACGCTCAGAGAAACCATGCAAACAGGATGAAAACAAGACAATAAACACCAAATCAATGTTTATATATTGATTTCAACTGCCTATTACAACAATTTCTGCAGCATCTCTATGCTACTGCTAAGATCTAACCTATTCTAACTCTAAAATCTAACTATCTAACCATCTAACTGTCTAACAATCTCTAACCCTTTACAAAAGAAAGGCCTCTGCCTTTTATAGATATTACAATTTTGAACCGAAGGCTAGGATGGACTGCATCCAAGGGTCCTGATCTGCCTTCTAGAAGCTAGCAGCTTTAACCCATGCCCAAATAATTCTCAGTTATCCAACCAACAAATATCTCAACTACCTGCCACTATTTGGCTTCAATTCAGGCCTATCCAATTTTCTTGGTGGTTGGGAATAGTTATCCACAAAAATATCTTGCACGGGACCCGTAGGCAGTTTACAATAAAGCAATTTCAGCTTTTTAGGAATTGAATTCCTGGAATTAAATCCAGCTGTGCACTTTCTTGAGAATGCATAGACTGAGTGTTCTTTTGCCTTTTGCCTCCAATTTCGCCGGTGGACCTCATCTTTGTTCAATGGCACGGTTCCCAATGCTCGGTTGTTCTCGCACTCTTGCATCTTTTCTTTTCCAATCTTTAGCGCCTGGCTTTGGATTGCGATCCTTCCTTGATTTGCGTTTGAGGTTTTTTTCTCCTGGTTCTTCGATGACGTCCTGCGATCAATCAACCAATTTATTTCATTGAATCAATTTGAAAAATTAAATAATTTAATTTAACAAACATTAAATTTAATTATGGCGTCTGGCTTGAGAAGTTCTTTGTGAGATGTATCATGAAAATGCTTCTCCTTTCTCTTCGAATGTGAAATCTGATCCTTGGTCGATTTACTTCTGCGTGATTTTACCTTCAGAGTCTTGGGCACTTTGAATGGGTTTCTGGCACGATTCTGGAGGTCTGGGGAACTTCTTCAAATTTTAAAACTCTAACCCTCATGCTTTTCTGGTGAATTTTGGAGAACTTAGACGCTATTGAAATTTCATCACATTCTCCAATTTAGCCCCCCAGGGTTTGAAATTGGCGTTTTAAGTGAAATTTCGGACCATCTGGGGATTTTTGCAACACTTCCAAATATTAAATTTCGTCCCCATGATCCGAAATTGATGTTTTGGACGAAATTCGGAGCTCTTGGGGTTTCGTACAAACTTTTTAAGCATTTTCGGACCTAAAGAACCCTTTTGGGAAATTTCGGATTGTTTGAACTTTTTGCAACTTCATCATTTTCGGACCTCCTGGCGTTTCGGAATTTCGTGATTTTAATGCCAAATTCGGAGCTTAAGGCGCCTTTTACAACTTGTCCAGAATTTCAGACCATTCAACGTTTTTGCGAATCTTTGAAGTGAAGTTCGGATTTTTTGGAGGTTTTAACGTTTTGGTGCCCAAGGTATTTTTCGCAATTTTAACCTTCTGGAGCTTTCAACGTTTTGAAGCATATTTTGCGAAATTTTAAACAAATTTCGGAGCTCCCAGCATTTTCCAACCTTGGAGATATTTTCGGAGCATTCATACTATTTGCAAGTTTGATGGGTTTTTAAAATTTCGGGGCTGGGGTCCAAAAATGGGTGTCTAAGGCGAACTTCAGACCTGGAGGAGCCTTGCAAGATTTCACGTTTTCACATTCCGCCCCTAGGGTCCGAAAATGAGGATTTTAAGGCGAATTTCGGACATAGAGGGTTTTTACACATTTCGGAGCTTCAACGCCTCTTGTGATTTGCCATTATTTCAAATTTCAGAGCAAAGGTGCTTTAGCGAACTAGAGACTTTTGCCAATTTATAGCAAACTCCGGATCCTTAAGGCGTCCTTCGCGATTTTGAAGATTTCGGAGTGTTAGCACACTTTTCTGCCTTTGCGATTTTGGAGTTTTCGCGCTTTGTTGCCCAAAGGCATTTTCGGACCATAAGGCATATTTCGTAATTTTCAGAAGAATTTCGGACCTATAAACGCGTTTTGCAAATTTAGAAGAAACTTAGAATTTCGGCCCTAGAGTCCGAAATTGGTGCTTTAAGTGAAATTAGGACCTGAAGGAACTTTTGCAACATTTCACTTTTTCGGACTTCCAGCCAGTTTTGCCAGCTTTTTCACTTTTTGGCCTAGGGTCTGAAATTGGGAGACTTAAGTGATTTTCGGACCTCTGGGGGCTTTTTCGCAACTTTTGAACTTTTTCACATTTTGGCCCCAGGGTCCGAAATTGGGCATTTTGGGCGATTTTAAACGTTTTCTCAAGAAGTGCGAGCTTGGGCACTTGGGCAAGTTTGTCCAGATCTCCCCGGAGGATCATTTAATGGAATATAACATTTAAGTATCCTTCTCCTTTCTTATACTTTAAGTTATATTCCATATATACTTTCAGGATGTTTGAGAGTGGTTTCAGACCTCCAGGAGTTATATTGCAAATTCTAGTTTTTGGAGGTTTCCTCAGTTTTTCAGAGTTAGCCAAATTTCAGGATCAGGAAATTCTAGACTTAGCCAAATTTCAGGGTCAGGACAGAAAGGCACAAACTGGGGGGGGGGTCCCTGTCTAAGACGGGGATGGGTGTGCGATTCGCACAACAGTATGCTGATAACTTAAGATTTGGCAATGTAGTTCTTGACTTGATTCTAACAAGACTTTCTAAAAAAAGGGAATAGGGGTTTAGGAAATCTATTCTAAGCCTAGGAATGTAGTAAATGATGAACAAATTTAGTGGAATCAAACTAGGCAAGGTCTCACCATCAAGTCGAACAGATTTTGACACGAGCTTAGTGCAATCATCTAAGGTGTCTTTCATAGATTTTCAAATTATTACCGACAAACATTGAGACCATCCAAGTTGATGCATAACAATGGATGTATAATAATTGAAGTTAAGCTTGCATAAATTTCTAGTTGACCATGCACGACCCACTTACAATAAGCAAGGGGCTAGTGGTATGGATTGATAGATTCCACACAAATATACTAAACAATTCTTTCATTCAATCTAACAAACATTGAAAGAAAATTCTAATCTAACTTGGGGGAATTGAGAACCTTGAATGCAAAACAACACTTAAACAAAATCATCATCAAGTTGAACAATGATTTATATTCAAAAGCTACAGCATATACTAACAATTATACAAAATTTCTCCCTTACAAATGAGAGGCAATGAGGTATATATAGATTCTCATACAGAATGGATGGCCAAGATTAAAACTAAATCAAGGGCCAAGATCATGCCAACAAATCCCTAGAGTTGCCCTAATTAGGGTTTACATAATAATGGTGCTACCAACATATGGTCCAATAGAAAGATACCTAATCATCAAATAGGGAATCTTCTAGAAGATTTCGTCCTGCATCCCTTTCTCTCACAGCATAATCCAAGAATCTAGCTAATACAAAATCTAACTCCTCCACATAAATGCTAGGTAAGGTATCCTGTTGTAAATCAATCACGTCCAATGCATCCGAGCAAGCATCCAAATGTTCTCCCAATCTGGCATGAGCTTCTGCGAATCATGAACATGAATCAACAAAGAGACTAAGTCATCTATCTGACTCTTCTTCAAAGAGTCCAATTGATTGAAATACATGAATTTCATTTTGTCTCTTAATTCTGCTAAGTGTAACCCACTGGCTTCACTGACATCAACTCCTAATAACTCCTCAATTGAGGCAAGGATCTTCAACTGAATATCATGAATAAATCCTTCCATCTCTGCACAACTCTTTTGTGTGCTCTTATAAGTTGATTTCTTCATGGCTAATGAACAATACCAGCTATGGAAATCGTATCGATCTCCATTGTGTACAATATTCTCTCTGATCAATGTGGAAATAGAAATCTTCTTTAAAGCTCAGAGGCATGGAATAGTCTTCTCCTAAATGGGTTGGAATTCTTCCCAAACTCCCTCCAAATACTGTATCTTGAATATAAGTCCTATTGTCCTATCAAAATATTGGACAAAGTGAGTAAGGAAATCATCGGCCTGTCTCTTCGTATCCTCTATCCATTTATCCACTTCCGAGAGTGTATCTCTTGCTACCTCATAATGTGTATGTAGTCCATGATCAACTGCAATAAGGAAATAAGGGTGGGATTCTCATGCCTTATCCCTGCAATGCACTCTCTAAGTCTGATATTCTTTGCTTCGTATTTCTCTCTTTTCTCTATCTCCCGGTCCAATCTCGCATTGATTGCCTTGAGGTTATCACCAACCTCCTGAAATTCCTACTCTTTTGTAGTACAACCAAGGGCAATTTAAGTAATTTGGAAATCCATGGGAGTAGCAATGGCCGTCGTCACATCTCCAATAGGAACAAGCACCTACGGAATCCGCATTCATGTCTCATCTCTAGCTATGTGTGACAAATTCTCAGCTTTCTTAGTTGCTTTTTCCTTGTTGCTTCTAGCTAAGTAGTCATCAATGTCGTCAATAGGTTGTGTCTCTACCATATTCTTACTTTTCTCCATATTCTTCATCAACCAATCAGGAATAGCGACCATCTCCATACCATCATCGAGACACATCTCTCGATCAAGCTCTCTCAATGTCGAGATAACATCGTCATCATCATCAGGGTTATCCCTGGTCAAAACATATACATTCTTTCCCAAACTAACCTCCAAAAGGACAGTAGGAGACCCCGACTAATCATCATCTTCATTAGGTGGAGCAGATGTAGCTGTGACATGTAAATCCTGAACATTCTCTAGTAATATCATTGTATTAGAACATTGCTCAAACTCCCTGTTTTGTTTTGGCACTTCAATTTCTTTGATTGATGAGACACTAAGGGGTGAAGGAATGATAGGCAGAGGAATGATAGTCTTTTGCTTCTTCTTCTTGACCTCAATCTTCTTTCTCCTAGCCTTAACTTCTCCTGGTGTGTTCTTCCTTTGTTCGGGAGCTTGATTCTCCTCATTCGCATGAATCCTGATATCACTGATAGTCCTTTGATCATCCTCGGAAGCGGATTCCTTTGGTTTCATCCTTTCATAAGTGAAGGTAACACCCATGTCAACTAACTTGTTCATCTGATGGTCTACCCATCCTCGAGAAAACTCAAGACCTCTCTCATCAACACATTCAAATCTGTTTCTTCTAGTTCTGACCAATTAGGCAATAAAATCACCTTCTTCATTTCATTCTCATATAGTGGATGCGTATGATCCTTGTCATCTAATACTTGATCAGGAATGAGGAAAAGCCCACACTTCCTCATGAAATCCGCTGACATTCTGGACCACATTCTTCTTTTCAGTGCCTGCTCGTCCATCAGGTTGGCCCAATAATCTTCTATGTCTACTTTGTGGATGAACTTATCTCCCCTGATCCTTCCAACTTTCTTATCCAGGATCAAATCTTTCTCTTTTCTTATATGTTGCAAATCGATAGGATGCAAGGTCTTCAACTGTTGTGCTAGCTGCTACAGCGGATTGGCAAACCTCCAATATCTTCCCCACTGAAATAGGAAATGACATGCCCATTTTGTGCTTTCCCTCTTGGATAAAATCATATTTCAGAAACTGTCTCACCACTTCCAACAGGATCATTCTATCAATAGGATACCTAGGAAGCCTATAAGGTTCGGATTGAAATCCACGAGTCCTTAGGTATGTGAAAGTGGGAAACTGTATGTACCATGATCCATATTTCTCTATTAGCTTTGTTGCCTCCTTGCACAACCTCCTGTGGATTCTGCTTTGCAACATTCGCGTTATGTACATAATGAATACATCATTCACTCTCTTATAATCTACAATTCGATACATGTTCAACTGTAGATAGCACTCATAACTCTTGAATTGTCCTTGACTATTCCCGACTTCACCTCTACATATCAATCCCTTGTAGGTAGCAAATCGTGCAAGAAGGTACACCAAATAGGAAGTCATGGCGGATGACCCGGACCGCTCCGCATTCCTCAGTTGAAAATCTAGATTGTCACTTATGATTTTTGACCAATTGATCAATGTTCCTTTCAGACAATCCTGGATAAAATAGAACATCCATCGATCGTATATTGCACCTTGCGGCATCCCCATGACTTGGTTAAGCAGGAATACTAAATCACTATATTCAACTTTGAAGTCTGTGCATATGAGTGTCTTGGGAGCTTTGGAATGATGAGTCCTAGGATCAATCATACACTGCTTGTTCACTACGGTCTTGCACGCATCCATCTTCTTCTTATATCTTTCTTCATATTCATCCCTAGTTATATCTTTCATGTCTACTCCACGTGGAATTCCAAAAACTTCAGCAATCGCATCCTCAACAAGGGAGGCACCTTTGGGAGTCTTGATCATTCGGGAGCGAGAACCATAGCATCGTGCACATTCCAGGATAAGATCACTACACTGTATGGACTGCAGGAATCCAACAGCCTGATAAGTACCACTCTTCATAATGTTCACATAAGCTGGGGAAGTGTTGACGTGTATTTTGTACACAATCATACACAGAATAAAATACCTAAAGGCATCTTATCCTCTCTTGAGAAAATAGTCTCTAACTGCTGAAGATTCGCGTAAAGGATCAGTTAGGTAGACTCCAAGGTTCTTTTAGTGGGGTCTCCACGTGTGGACAAGCTCCAGTGGTATGATGTGATTTGCTGGAATCACAAGGGGACTTACATTGAACTTCCGATCTGCTTTGCTGGACACAGGCTCTTACTAACTTGGATTTGAAAAATAGAAAAAGGATAAGGGCGAAGAGAGGATCTAATCCTAATACTAAGAATGTAGGAGCAATGATTGGATTTTTGATGAAACTCTAACTAGATCTTGTTTTGACATCAATGGAACATCTACACAAGACTAGTGCGATCTTCTAAGGGGAGCTTTATGATGTTCAAATCATCACCGCAGGCATAGATACCATCCAAGTTGATGCATATCAATGAAGAGGCGACAATTTGAAATTGAGCTTAGGCTGAATGATCCAGTTGACTACGCAAGGCAAGTCTGCAATCAACAAACTGCTAGTAGTATGGATGTACGAATTCCACCATTAATCAATCGCATTTCCTCCATTCATCTAATCATTTACCATCTAAGATTGAAGACTCAACAAGAAACCATGCAAATTGCAAGAAAAACGACATATTTCACCATTACTTCAATGAAAATGGAGTTTGTTTACAATCAATGGCAA